>NC_092162.1:72952374-72979874 GCF_045791955.1 Oncorhynchus clarkii lewisi
GTAATACAGTAGGGGGAGTGCTGCTCAGCGTGAGGTAATACAGTAGGGGGAGTGCTGCTCAGCATGAGGTAATACAGTAGGGGGAGTGCTGCTCAGCGTGAGGTAATACAGTAGGGAGGAGTGCTGCTCAGCATGAGGTAATACAGTAGGGGGAGTGCTGCTCAGCATGAGGTAATACAGTAGGGGGAGTGCTGCTCAGCGTGAGGTAATACAGTAGGGGGAGTGCTGCTCAGCGTGAGGTAATACAGTAGGGGGAGTGCTGCTCAGCATGAGGTAATACAGTAGGGGGAGTGCTGCTCAGCGTGAGGTAATACAGTAGGGAGGAGTGCTGCTCAGCATGAGGTAATACAGTAGGGGGAGTGCTGCTCAAATTGAATTTTTTAAGGCGTTCTCCACACTCTCGTCCTCAAAAGAACGTACTCAAGAGAACGTCCTTGGGAAAATGCACATTGAGCATGAGAGTGTGGAGCACGGTAGTTTGCATATTGAGAAACGCGCAAAGTGTTACATTTGGGGCAAATCCAATACAACACATTACTGAGTACCACTCTCCATATTTCCAAGCATAGTGGTGGCTGCATCATGTTATGTGTATGCTTGTAATTGTTACGGAATGGGGAGTTTTTCAGGATAAAAAGAAACAGAACAGTCAGAATCCTAGAGGGAAAAATGTATTCACCTTTCAACAGGACAATAACCTAAGACACAAGGCCAAATCTACACTGGAGTTGCTCACCAAGAGGAGAGTGAATGTTCCTGAGAGGCTGTTTTACAGTTTCGACTTAAATCTACTTGAAAATCTATGGCAAGACTTGAACATTTCTGTCTAGCAATGACCAACAACCAACTTGACAGAGCTTGAAGAATTTTAAAAAGAATAATGTGCAAATATTGTACAATCCAGGTGTTCAATATGGGTGGGGTTTTTTTACCCAGAAAGACGCAGCCAAAAGGTGATTCTATTGACTCAGGGGTGTTAATACTTACATAAATGAGATATTTCTGTATTTCATTTTTATTTATTTTTTTAAATCAAAAATGTCTAAAAACATGTTTTCATTTTGTCATTATTTGGGTATTGTGTGTAGATGGGCGAGAGATAAAAAAATGATTCAATCCATTTTGAATTCAGGCTGTAAACACCAAAGATTGTGAAATATGTCAGGAGGCATGAATGCATTCTGAAGGCGCTGTACCTTCATGTGGTGTAACTGGGGCTTGTCGTCTCTCCTCCCCTGGTCGCCCACTTGTTCTCTCTCTCTCTATCCTCTATGCTAGGCACACACTGCAGCATCTCTGGAAGTTTCCCCCTTGCTTTGAGGTACAGACGTATTTCCTGTTTCTCGTTTGCTTCAGAAGGCGACTAGAATACTGTGGTTAAGCATCATCTATGGCCTCAACTTTCACTAATAGACACACACACACACACACGGGCACGCACACGCAGGCACGCACGCAGGCACACTCACGCACACACACACTTGCATGCACAAACAAAGTGTATCCTATAATCCCTGATCTGAGAAGTCCTTGTGCTCAGATCACCACAGCAGACCAGCAGCATGGATGGAAACAGCCACTGGTGTGTAACCTAATCTTTGTACCAGATGGCTTTTAGGTTGAGAATGGGGGGGTGTTTATAAACTTCTTAAAGGGAATGTCTGACTGCCTCGGCACAGTTAACGGTATTATGTCTGCACAATTAAATGCACAGCCCATTATCAGCCTAAAATTGAGGTCATGTTACACATAAGGTTAAGCTTCAACTGATTGACGCTTACGTGTCAACTGGCCATTCTCCCAAAAAGCCTTGCAGCGCCAAAGGGAAAAGATGTGCGTCAATTTATTGGGACAGATATTCTAGCTGTTTCGAAGTTAGTTTGTGTTTATGACTGGTGAAGACACAGACCAGACAAACCAGAGGTTTCAGATCTTCAACGATCCCAGGAGAAGTTACAATCCCATGTGTTTTAATTGACCTCACTGTAGAGAACCACTGCAATTATTATTATTATTATTATTTGACCCTGCTGGTCATCTATGAACGTTTGAACATCTTGGTCATGTTCTGTTATAATCTCAATCCGGCACAGCCAGAAGAGGACTGGCCACCTCCCCTAGCCTGGTTCCTCTCTAGGTTTCTAATCTCCACCCGGCACAACCAGAAGAGGACTGGCCATCCCCTCATAGCCTGGTTCCTCTCTAGGTTTCTAATCTCCACCTGGCACAGCCAGAAGAGGACTGGTCACCCCTCATAGCCTGGTTCCTCTCTAGGTTTCTAATCTCCACCCGGCACAACCAGAAGAGGACTGGCCATCCCCTCATAGCCTGGTTCCTCTCTACCCGGCACAGCCAGAAGAGGACTGGCCATCCCCTCATAGCCTGGTTCCTCTCTAGGTTTCTAATCTCCACCCGGCACAGCCAGAAGAGGACTGGCCATCCCCTCATAGCCTGGTTCCTCTCTAGGTTTCTAATCTCCACCCGGCACAGCCAGAAGAGGACTGGCCATCCCCTCATAGCCTGGTTCCTATCTAGGTTCCATCCATCCACCGTGCTTCTACACCTGCATTGCTTGCTGTTTTGGGGTTTTATGCTGGGTTTCTGTACAGCACTTTGTGACATCAGCTGATGTAAGAAGGGCTTTATAAATACATTTGATTGATTGCCCTCGAAGAACGCACTCAGAGCATCGGAGTGTGAAGTACGGTAGTATGCGTAGAGAAACACCTCGGCTGATGTAAAAATAAAAATAAAGGGCTTTATAAAATAATTTGATTGATGAATTGATAAAGAAAATATCGCTGGTTATTAATCCTTTAAAGATTGTTATCTTCAATAATCCCAGGAGAACTTCCAATCCCGTGTGTTTTAACTGACCTCACTGTGGAGACGATATGGCCCTATGAATACATGAATATGAATTCTAATTAGTATAATAACCAAAATGCCCAGATATCTCTATCTAGTTTAAACTATCTACGTCTCAATCCATCGCATCCGTTGATGTCGCCCTTCTCCATCTGCGGTGAAAGGTGGCAGAACCATGAGACATGCCGTCTACTCACCTTAAACGTCTGTAGCCACCCGAACGGTTTGGCACCTCGATTATGACATCTTTTTTGGGAAAGACGAGACTCTGTGCTTTTTGTTCTACAACCCCTCACCCCCACAAGCATCGCAGGACTCATCTGAAGTTGGTACTGCTGATCTACCGACTTTTAAAAAATATATACAGTGGGGGAAAAAAGTGTTTAGTCAGCCACCAATTGTGCAAGTTCTCCCACTTAAAAAGATGAGAGAGGCCTGTAATTTTCATCATAGATACACTTAACTATGACAGAAAAAACAGACAAAATCCAGAAAATCACATAGTAGGATTTTTTATGAATTTATTTGCAAATTATGGTGGAAAATAAGTATTTGGTCACCTAAAAACAAGCAAGATTTCTGGCTCTCACAGACCTGTAACTTCTTCTTTAAGAGGCTGTGGAGTTTACTTAATACACCTGTATTAATGGCACCTGTTTTAACTTGTTATCAGTATAAAAGACACCTGTCCACAACCTCAAACAGTCACACTCCAAACTCCACTATGGCCAAGACCAAAGAGCTGTCAAAGGACACCAGAAACAAAATTGTAGACCTGCACCAGGCTGGGAAGACTGAATCTGCAATAGGTAAGCAGCTTGGTTTGAAGAAATCAACTGTGGGAGCAATTATTAGGAAATGGAAGACATACAAGACCACTGATAATCTCCCTCGATCTGGGGCTCCACGCAAGATCTCACCCCGTGGGGTCAAAATGATCACAAGAGCGGTGAGCAAAAATCCCAGAACCACACGGGGGGACCTAGTGAATGACCTGCAGAGAGCTGGGACCAAAGTAACAAAGCCTAGCATCAGTAACACACTACGCCACCAGGGACTCAAATCCTGCAGTGCCAGACGTGTCCCCCTGCTTAAGCCAGTACATGTCCAGGCCCGTCTGAAATTTTCTAGAGAGCATTTGGATGATCCAGAAGAAGATTGGGAGAATGTCATATGGTCAGATGAAACCAAAATATAACTTTTTGGTAAAAACTCAACTTGTCATGTTTGGAGAACAAAGAATGCTGAGTTGCATCCAAAGAACACCATACCTACTGTGAAGCATGGGGGTGGAAACATCATGCTTTGGGGCTGTTTTTCTGCAAAGGGACCAGGACGACTGATCCGTGTAAAGGAAAGAATGACTGGGGCCATGTATCGTGAGATTTTGAGTGAAAACCTCCTTCCATCAGCAAGGGCATTGAAGATGAAACGTGGCTGGGTCTTTCAGCATGACAATGATCCCAAACACACCGCCCGGGCAACGAAGGAGTGGCTTCGTAAGAAGCATTTCAAGGTCCTGGAGTGGCCTAGCCAGTCTCCAGATCTCAGCCCCATAGAAAATCTTTGGAGGGAGTTGAAAGTCCGTGTTGCCCAGCAACAGCCCCAAAACATCACTGCTCTAGAGGAGATCTGCATGGAAGAATGGCCCAAAATACCAGCAACAGTGTGTGAAAACCTTGTGAAGACGTTTGACCTCTGTCATTGCCAACAAAGGGTATATAACAAAGTATTGAGATAAACTTTTGTTATTGACCAAATACTTATTTTCCACCATAATTTGCAAATAAATTCATAAAAAATCCTACAATGTGATTTTCTGGATTTCTTTTCTCATTTTGTCTGTCATAGTTGAAGTGTACCTATGATGGAAATTACAGACCTCTCTCATATTTTTAAGTGGGAGAACATGCACAATTGGTGGCTGACTAAATACTTTTTTGCCCCACTGTATATATAAATATACAGTTTCCTGATCTTTATTATATCTCAACAAAGTTATTTTAGATGTATTTTGGACTATTTGTTGTTACATGTAGTGAATATGTAATTCAATATGTTTCTATGGGCTATTAGCAGCAAGGTCAAATCCCATATTTCATCAAATAATTGTTGATATATATATATATATATATATATATATATATATATATATATATATATGTTTTGATTCCTTAAGGAGTCTTAAAATTATAATAGCTAAGTAATCCTTGGCGTGACCATCGTAAAACAATTCCACATGTTAGTTTAGTACCGTCCCCCCCCCCCCACCCCCACCCCCACCCGGCTTAGACAGGGCTTAGACTCTAGAGTCAAGCCTTTAAAGTTTGTTATCTTCAATAATCCCAGGAGAACTTCCAATCCCGTGTGTTTTAACTGACCTCATTGTAGAGAGGAGATATGGCTGGTTATTAATCCTTTATAAGTTGTTATCGTCAATAATCCCCCAAAAGGAGAATTTCCACTCTGATGTTTGTGGGACAGGATGTGAATCGGCTAGTTCTTCAGCATAGGGGATAGGACAGCGTTTCCCAAACCCCCATGGGTGCACATTTTTGTTTGTTTTTGCCCTAGCACTACACAGCTGATTCAAATAATCAAAGCTTGATGATGAGTTTATTATTTGAATCAGCTGTGTAGTTTCTAGGACAAACAAACTAAACGGGAACCCAGGGGGGACCCCAGGACCGAGTTTTTGGGAGACGCTGGGATAGGGTATGCATTATCATGCAGTTTAAGTCGTCTCAGGATCCTGCACTTAACCAGATGTGCTGGTTACTAAGGCAGCTGAGCGATTTGCTGAATCAGAGGTTATGCAGTGTAAAGTCCACTGAATCAGAGGTTATGTCGTGTAAAGTCTATTGAATCAGAGAGCTTATGCAGTGTAAAGTCTACTGAATCAGAGAGGTTATGCAGTGTAAAGTCTAATGAATCAGAGGTTATGCAGTGTAAAGTCTACTGAATCAGAGGTTATGCAGTGTAAAGTCGACTGAATCAGAGAGGTTATGCAGTGTAAAGTCTACTGAATCAGAGAGGTTATGCAGTGTAAAGTCTACTGAATCAGAGAGGTTATGCAGTGTAAAGTCTACTGAATCAGAGGTTATGCTGTGTAAAGTCTACTGAATCAGAGGTTATGCAGTGTAAAGTCTACTGAATCAGAGGTTATGCAGTGTAAAGTCTACTGAATCAGAGGTTATGTAGTGTAAAGTCTACTGAATCAGAGAGGTTATGCAGTGTAAAGTATACTGAATCAGAGAGGTTATGTAGTGTAAAGTCTACTGAATCAGAGAGGTTATGCAGTGTAAAGTCTACTGAATCAGAGGTTATGCAGTGTAAAGTCTACTGAATCAGAGAGGTTATGCAGTGTAAAGTCTACTGAATCAGAGAGGTTATGCAGTGTAAAGTCTACTGAATCAGAGAGGTTATGCAGTGTAAAGTCTACTGAATCAGAGAGGTTATGCAGTGTAAAGTCTACTGAATCAGAGGTTATGCAGTGTAAAGTCTACTGAATCAGAGGTTATGCAGTGTAAAGTCTACTGAATCAGAGAGGTTATGCAGTGTAAAGTCTACTGAATCAGAGAGGTTATGCAGTGTAAAGTCTACTGAATCAGAGGTTATGCAGTGTAAAGTATACTGAATCAGAGGTTATGCAGTGTAAAGTCTACTGAATCAGAGAAGTTATGTAGTGCTCTGTGTGTTCTACAGCACCTCAAACCAGGTGGTAGTTGATGTGCAGTTCGCAAACAATTAATTATTATTTAAAACACTTTTTTACTAACTCTAAAATTATGATACATTTTTTTCTGAGTGACTCGTTCATTTTAGTCGTTCGTTTGACCTGCTAGCGATGGAGTCGCAATGAGTCCTACAGCAGGATTTAAACAGCAGGATTTAAACAGCAGGATTTAAACAGCAGGATGTAAATCACACTCCTCTGGTGACTACGGAGACGTGCTCCGACCAACAACCGTCTGGAATATATGTGCACAAGCGAAACCCCTAGTACAGCCGGGATAATGCCAGTATTTACTCGTTAGTATCGTGGCAAGGATACAAAAACACAAAAAAAGCGGGTTTAACTTTCTTTAGGGAAAACATCTCCCATGTTGGAAACAAACATCGTTAATGTTGGAAACAAACATCGTTAATGTTGGAAACAAACATCGTTAATGTTGGAAACAAACATTGTTAATGGTTTTATTTCTCCAGGCTACAACTCACAATATTTGACATACAGCACTATTTTTTAAAGGACCAAAGAGTTTGGGCTACTTCCTGTTGTCATTTTTTCCATGGAACACATATTCAGATTCTGTTACCATCACAACAAAATAGATCAGGCTGCAGGCAACACAGAGAAGAAAAAAACATGTTTGCAAGAATGCGATCAATTAATTATTGCATGTTATCGATGGAGACAGACGTGCACTTAACCCTAATTGCTCCTGTAAGTCTACTTTTGGGGTTGGCAGGTAGCCTAGTGGTTAGAGTGTTGGGCCAGTAACCGAAAGGTTGCCTAGATCAAATCCCTGAGCTGACAAGGTAAAAATCTGTCGTTATGCCCCTTTACAAGGCAGTTAACCCACTGTTCCCCGGTAGACTGTCATTGTAAATAAGAATTTGTTCTTAACTAACATGCCTAGTTAAATTTTTAAAAAGTTGCTCTTTATTAGAGTGTCTCCTAAATAACTGAAATGGGGAATGCAAGTAAGTATTTACACCTGTAGTGGACAGATCTGTTCCAACATGTTTACTGAGACGATTGATAAGTATTTACACCTGTAGTGGACAGATCTGTTCCAACATGTTTACTGAGAGGATTGATAAGTATTTACACCTGTAGTGGACAGATCTGTTCCAACATGTTTACTGAGACGATTGATAAGTTTTTTGGATATTTCAACTTGAAGTTTGTTCTAACAGACAAGTGTGGGCATCTGATTTTCCTTGGTTACCCTTAGAAAATGTTGTTTATTAGTGATGAAAGGTGTCAGGTTATTAGTGATGACAGGTGTCAGGTTTGTAGTGATGACAGGTTTGTAGTGAGGACAGGTGTCAGGTTTGTAGTGATGTCAGGTTTGTAGTGATGACAGGTTAGTAGTGATGACAGGTTAGTAGTGATGACAGGTTTGTAGTGATGACAGGTTAGTAGTGATGACAGGTTAGTAGTGATGACAGGTTTGTAGTGATGTCAGGTTAGTAGTGATGACAGGTGTCAGGGTTTGTAGTGATGACAGGTGTCAGGTTTGTAGTGATGACAGGTGTCAGGTTAGTAGTGATGACAGGTTTGTAGTGATGACAGGATTGTAGTGATGACAGGTGTCAGGTTTGTAGTGATGACAGGTTAGTAGTGATGACAGGTTTGTAGTGATGTCAGGTTAGTAGTGATGACAGGTGTCAGGGTTTGTAGTGATGACAGGTGTCAGGTTTGTAGTGATGACAGCTGTCAGGTTAGTAGTGATGTCAGGTTTGTAGTGATGACAAGTTTGTAGTGACGACAGGTGTCAGGTTTGTAGTGATGACAGGTGTCAGGTTAGTAGTGATGTCAGGTTTGTAGTGATGACAGGTTTGAAGGGATGACAGGTGTCAGGTTTGTAGTGATGTCAGGTTTGAAGGGATGACAGGTGTCAGGTTTGTAGTGATGTCAGGTTTGTAGTGATGACAGATGTCAGGGTTTGTAGAGTCTCCAAAGTGGGATGTGATGTTCACCTGAACTCCAAGCCCACACTCTGCCTATGGAGACAACCAACTCTCTCGTCATGTAGATATTGTCACACCCTGACCATAGTTTGCTTTGTATGTTCTATGTTTTGTTTGGTCAGGGTGTGATCTGAGTGGGCATTCTATGTTGGATGTCTTGTTTGTCTGTTTCTGTGTTTGGGCCTGATATGGTTCTCAATCAGAGGCAGGTGTTAGTCATTGTCTCTGATTGGGAGCCATATTTAGGTAGCCTGTTTTGTGTTGGGTTTTGTGGGTGATTGTTCCTGTCTTTGTGTTTGTTGCACCAGATAGGGCTGTTTTCGTTTTTTCCACGTTTCTTGTTTTGTATATTGTTCATTTATCATCTTCATTAAAGATGTATCAAAATAACCACGCTGCGTTTTGGTCCGCCTCTCCTTCAACAGAAGAAAGCCGTGACAGATATCATGAATATGAGCACTTACAATGACCCTGACGCACAGCTAATAGTTCAACCAAGCATTGATAAACGCAGCGAGGAGAATAGATTGATTCCTTTGAAATCTCACAGTCGGTCCAACTAAAAAGAAGAGTTGCTTTCAGCCGGCTATGCTAAATGAATAAATAAATGGCTAAAGGTACAATCATGCAATGTTAGATTAAGGAATGGAGGGAACAAGACAGAAAATGTTACAACTTTAGGAGAGTAAATCTATAATCTGCGAAAGCCGTTAGGAAGTCCGGTCAGGTTAAGGTTTGTTTCTTGTGGTTATTTTGATCTCTGGCTCCCTCTTGAGTCAATTGTGTCTTATTTCATCAAACAGTGCGCTTAAAGCATCAGACAAGCTCAAAGAATATAGTTGATTTTATTAAAACACATAGGGTGTGTGTATATATGGAAAAATACACATTTTAAAATTTCCTCCAATCGAAAGAACAGACAACTTTTTTTTTAGTCTGGGACAGACCAAGACTCAATGATAACGTCAGGATGTATTCAACTCATTGTCAGCAAGATAATTTATTCAAATAAATAATAATGTCAATAAGATAATGTATTCGGCTCAATGATAATGTTGGTATGATAATGTATTAAACTCAATGATAATTGCCGTAGGATAATGAATTCAAAGCAGCTCCAAATATGATTATTTCACATCATCAACCTCTCCTCCATTTTCATCAACAAAACACACACAAACACACACAACAAAATAACAGTGGCGCTGTTTGTCCTAATGAGGAGTCCATCTTTAAACTGCTGGGACTATGATTAGACACATTGCAATCTGTGGTAGTATCAGAAATCATGATGGGTCTCCACACTCTACATTCTGATCCTGGTCACATAAACTATGGCAACAGTGAGACAGATGGAGAGAATGGTGTGTGTGTGTGTGTGTGTGTGTGTGAGTGTGAAAGTGCGAGTGTGTGTGTGTTTGGTTGGGGGTTCACTTTATTTAGGCCAGAACAGATGTTTAACACCAATAGCTATGGTTTTACACACACACACACACACACACACACACACACACACACACACACACACACACACACACACACACACACACACACACACACACACACACACACACACACACACACACACACACACACACACACACACACACACACACACACACACACACACACACACACACACACACACACACACAGGTTTCCCCATCTTAAGTGATCAGGATAAAACTGTTTTAGAACACCGAGAATTAAACGATTAGTGATTTAAGTAGAGGATCCTACTTCAACATCTAAGGACGATTAAACGGTAATAATAATATTATGATAATGATTTCATGAGAAACGCAGGAGATATAGGGATCTTCCCAAATGGCATTCCTATTCCTTCTATAGTGCACTACATTGACCAGGGCCCATAGAGAACTATATAGGGAACAGCTGCCACCTGGGACAGTTATAATCCTCTATACTGGTCATGTGATCCATTTCCCCTTTTTCCTGTAAAGTACTCTCAGCCTGTTTAGAAGAACAGAGGGGGGGGTCAGGGATGAGTGTTTTTGATGGACAGATGGATGAGTGTTTTTAATAGACAGATGGACAGATGTTTTTGATGGACAGACAGATGAGTGTTTTTGATGGACAGACAGATGAGTGTTTTTGATGGACAGACGGATGAGTGTTTTTGATGGACAGACGCACCACAGATACGTTTTTGATGGACAGACGCACCACGGATGAGTGTTTTTGATGGACAGACGGATGAGTGTTTTTGATGGACAGACGGGTGAGTGTTTTTGATGGACAGACGGATGAGTGTTTTTGATGGACAGATGGATAAGTGTTTTTGATGGACAGACGGATGAGTGTTTTTGAGTGTTTTTGATGGACAGATTTTTACACTAGACACCTCTGTCTTGCATGATATCTATTCTATTAGGATATCTGTTTTCCCTGTTTGTACTGTTTGGGTCGAGACACATTGTGTGCCATGCCTAGCTGTGTAACCAAAACATTTGATCCACCTTCTACCGTTGTGAATAACGTGTGGCGCTTCGTCAATAGACTATCATACAGGCCACATTGTTTTGGTCTATGGATGCATGTCAATGTGTCTTTCATCCTCGTCCCCATATCCAAAGACAGTAAGGGACAGAAACAGACAGTGGCTATTCCACCTCATAGTGATCCATCTACAGTTTATATTCCACCTCATAGTGATTCATCTACAGTTTATATTCCACCTCATAGTGATCCATCTACAGTTTATATTCCACCTCATAGTGATCCATCCACCATCTACAGTTTATATTCCACCTCATTGTGATCCATCTACAGTTTATATTCCACCTCATAGTGATCCATCCACCATCTACAGTTTATATTCCACCTCATAGTGATCCATCTACAGTTTATATTCCACCTCATAGTGATCCATCTACAGTTTATATTCCACCTCATAGTGATTCATCTACAGTTTATATTCCACCTCATAGTGATCCATCTACAGTTTATATTCCACCTCATAGTGATCCATCCACCATCTACAGTTTATATTCCACCTCATTGTGATCCATCTACAGTTTATATTCCACCTCATAGTGATCCATTCACCATCTTCAGTTTATATTCCACCTCATAGTGATCCATCCACCATCTACAGTTTATATTCCACCTCATAGTGATCCATCTACAGTTTATATTCCACCTCATAGGGATCCATCTACAGTTTATATTCCACCTCATAGGGATTCATCTACAGTTTATATTCCACATCATAGTGATCCATCTACAGTTTATATTCCACATCATAGTGATCCATCTACAGTTTATATTCCACATCATAGTGATCCATCTACATGTTATATTCCACCTCATAGTGATCCATCCACCATCCACAGTTAATATTCCACCTCATAATGATTCATTCACCATCTACAGTTTATATTCCACCTCATAATGATCCATTCACCATCTTCAGTTTATATTCCACATCATAGTGATCCATCTACATGTTATATTCCACCTCATAGTGATCCATCCACCATCCACAGTTAATATTCCACCTCATAATGATTCATTCACCATCTACAGTTTATATTCCACCTCATAATGATCCATTCACCATCTTCAGTTTATATTCCACCTCATAGTGATCCATTCACCATCTACAGTTTATATTCCACCTCATTGTGATCCATCTACAGTTTATATTCCACCTCATAGTGATTCATCTACATTTTCTATTCCACCTCATAGTGATTCTTCTACATTTTCTATTCCACCTCATAGTGATCCAACTACAGTTTATATTCCACCTCATAGTGATTCATCTACAGTTTCTATTCCACCTCATAGTGATCCATCTACAGTTTATATTCCACCTCATAGTGATCCATCTACAGTTTATATTCCACCTCATAGTGATCCATCTACAGTTTATATTCCACCTCATAGTGATTCATCTACATTTTCTATTCCACCTCATAGTGATCCACCCACCATCTACATTTTAACAAATAAATAAAACCCAAGGACATCAACAACAAAAACATGAGATTAACAGTTTTTAATGAAGCCAGAAACGCTGAAAACAAATTCATTTTTAATTTTAAAATTAGTCTTTTTGGGGAAAGGCTCAGTTAATCTGATCCTGTTCATCTAAATGCAGAATAACTCATCTCAGTGACTGACAGTACAGATATGATTTAATGTTGACTAACCAATCACAGTGAAATTTAGATTAAATGTAGACATAAACAGTTTCATACTTTGGAGATTGGCTTGATAGCGACATTGACGTTGTTGGTTGGTAACAAGCCGAACTTGACATTACACATCGTTCACTTTGGTAGCTAGCTATTTTCAGGTCAACTAAAGCTAAATGAAAGTATAAACCTAAACCACTGGGGATATCTGTGAAGAAGTTACTGTATGAGGTCCCAGGTGGAGGGTTCTCGTTTGAACAGTCCTTGCACTTTGAAACCCACCCCACCATGACGTATAGCAACACCCACCGAGTCAAATGGTGTAAAAGAAAAGAGTGTGTCCCAACCTGGAAGAACCACCCAGCCAACCACTACTACCACCCAATGAGCACAATATTTGTTGTTGTTGAACATACGTTGAAATGATGTCTTTCCAACGTCTTGTGTTCACTGGGTAACCTATACAAGACACATGTCTAAATATGTCTTTCCAACGTCTTGTGTTCATTGGGTAGCCTATACACTACCCATGTCTAAAGATGTCTTTCCAACGTCTTGTGTTCCCTGGGTAGCCTATACACTACCCATGTCTAAAGATGTCTTTCCAACGTCTTGTGTTCATTGGGTAACCTATACACTACCCATGTCTAAAGATGTCTTTCCAACGTCTTGTGTTCACTGGGTAACCTATACAAGACACATGTCTAAAGATGTCTTTCCAACGTCTTGTGTTCACTGGGTAACCTATACACTACCCATGTCTAAAGATGTCTTTCCAACGTCTTGTGTTCCCTGGGTAGCCTATACGCTGCACGTGCTGCTACTTCAGATCCCTCAGTTACTGTAACCTTTGTCACCGACCTAGAGGGAAATCAATGTACTTCAACATGAGTGCATTTATTTCACCTTGCCAAGTTATCTTATTATTTCCAACACTCAAGCAGGGAAACGACGTGTTCTTGTATGAGTGAACATAGTCTGTCTGCCAAAACAATTCAGAGAATAACGAGGTTTACGAGGTATGAATGGCTGGTTATTAGAATGACAACAGACTCTGTTGCTTATCATAATAGACTATCACAACAGAGATGATAGTTTGTGTGTGTGTGTGTGTGTGTGTGTGTGTGTGTGTGTGTGTGTGTGTGTGTGTGTAAGAGTATGTCAATCAATAACTGCTTGTTTGAAACTTCCGACAACGCCATCAAACTGCAATTCCTTGAATTTGTGAACTTAACCCCCTCCTTCTCTTCTCTCCTCTCCTTCTGTCTTCCTCTCTCTCTTTTCCTGCTCCTGTGTGCGTTATTCTGTCGACATATGAAACCAGTCTCAACCCCCCTAATCCGCCATCTCTCTAAAGCAAAATGTTGAGATGATTCCTCGTTTTTTTACAGTTTTTTTTTCTCTCCAAAAGTCAACATTTGTTACTGGCTTCCGTTGTTTGACTACTAGTCCTAACTGTTTTGAATACATATAGCCTAATAAACAATAAATATAGTATCAACAGAACCTAAAGCAGAATATGAAGAGGGGGTAGTGAGAGGAGAGGAGGGGCGACTGCCTGATCCAGTCTGACCCAGTTAGCAGTCACTTGGCCCAGTGGAGAGGGTCAGTGGGCTGAGTTCCTCCACGCTGCTGACTGGACCTAGATCCGAATAGAACAGTTATTATTCACTAGTTTAAATTATAGTAAACGAAACGGAATAGAATAGAATATACACTCAGTGGCCAGATTATTAGGTACACCCATCTAGTACTGGGTCGGACAACCCTTTGCCCCCAGAACAGCCGGAATTCTCCGGGAAATGGAACCATTGCTCAATTGGTATCAAGGGACCTAACATGTGTCAGGAAAACATTCTCCACACCATTACACCACCAGCCTGTACCGTTGACACCAGGCAGGATGGAGCCATGGGCTCTGCCATCAGCATGAACGCAACAGGAACCGAGATTCGTCGGACCAGGTAATGTTTCTCGACTCCTCAATTGTCCAGTGTTGGTGATGGCGTGCCCACTGGAGTCTCTTCTTCTTGTTTGTAGCTGGTAGGAGTGGAACCAGTTGTGATGGCGTGCCCACTGGAGTCTCTTCTTCTTGTTTGTAGCTGGTAGGAGTGGAACCAGGTGTGATGGCGTGCCCACTGGAGTCTCTTCTTGTTGTTTGTAGCTGGTAGGAGTGGAACCAGTTGTGATGGCGTGCCCACTGGAGTCTCTTCTTCTTGTTTGTAGCTGGTAGGAGTGGAACCAGGTGTGATGGCGTGCCCACTGGAGTCTCTTCTTGTTGTTTGTAGCTGGTAGGAGTGGAACCAGGTGTGATGGCGTGCCCACTGGAGTCTCTTCTTCTTGTTTGTAGCTGGTAGGAGTGGAACCAGGTGTGATGGCGTGCCCACTGGAGTCTCTTCTTCTTGTTTGTAGCTGGTAGGAGTGGAACCAGGTGTGGTCATCTGCTGCAATAGCCCATCCAGAACAAATAAAATTAAATGTTATTGGTCACACACACATTTTTTTTGCAGATGTTATTGCGGGTGAAGCGAAATGCTTAGACCGATGACTTGTGCGTTACGAGACGCCGTTCTGCACCATTATTTGCCCGATTTTTTTGCCCACCTGTTAGCTTGCACCATTTCTCCTTGGATGGAAGTACTGAAACACTGAATGGATTTCCAAACAGAATGGAAGTACTGAAACACTGAATGGATTTCCAAACAGAATGGAAGTACTGAAACACTGAATGGATTTCCAAACAGAATGGAAGTACTGAAACACTGAATGGATTTCCAAACAGAATGGAAGTACTGAAACACTGAATGGATTTCCAAACAGAATGGAAGTACTGAAACACTGAATGGATTTCCAAACAGAATGGAAGTACTGATACACTGAATGGATTTCCAAACAGAATGGAAGTACTGAAACACTGAATGGATTTCCAAACAGAATGGAAGTACTGAAACACTGAATGGATTTCCAAACAGAATGGAAGTATTGAAACACTGAATGGATTTCCAAACAGAATGGAAGTACTGAAACACTGAATGGATTTCCAAACAGAATGGAAGTATTGAAACACTGAATGGATTTCCAAACAGAATGGAAGTACTGAAACACTGAATGGATTTCCAAACAGAATGGAAGTACTGAAACACTGAATGGATTTCCAAACAGAATGGAAGTATTGAAACACTGAATGGATTTCCAAACAGAATGGAAGTACTGAAACACTGAATGGATTTCAAAACAGAATGGAAGAACTGAAACACTAAATGGATTTCCAAACAGAATGGAAGTACTGAAACACTGAATGGATTTCCAAACAGAATGGAAGTACTGATACACTGAATGGATTTCCAAACAGAATGGAAGTACTGAAACACTGAATGGATTTCCAAACAGAATGGAAGTACTGAAACACTGAATGGATTTCCAAACAGAATGGAAGAACTGAAACACTGAATGGATTTCCAAACAGAATGGAAGTACTGATACACTGAATGGATTTCCAAACAGAATGGAAGTACTGAAACACTGAATGGATTTACAAACAGAATGGAAGAACTGAAACACTGAATGGATTTCCAAAGAGAATGGAAGTACTGAAACACTGAATGGATTTCCAGACAGAATGGAAGAACTGAAACACTGAATGGATTTCCAAACAGAATGGAAGTACTGAAACACTGAATGGATTTCCAAACAGAATGGAAGTACTGATACACTGAATGGATTTCCAAACAGAATGGAAGTACTGAAACACTGAATGGATTTCCAAACAGAATGGAAGTACTGAAACACTGAATGGATTTCCAAACAGAATGGAAGTACTGAAACACTGAATGGATTTCCAAACAGAATGGAAGTACTGAAACACTGAATGGATTTCCAAACAGAATGGAAGTACTGAAACACTGAATGGATTTCCAAACAGAATGGAAGAACTGAAACACTGAATGGATTTCCAAACAGAATGGAAGTACTGAAACACTGAATGGATTTCCAAACAAAATGGAAGTACTGAAACACTGAATGGATTTCCAAACAGAATGGAAGTACTGAAACACTGAATGGATTTCCAAACAGAATGGAAGTACTGAAACACTGAATGGATTTCCAAACAGAATGGAAGTACTGAAACACTGAATGGATTTCCAAACAGAATGGAAGTACTGAAACACTGAATGGATTTCCAAACAGAATGGAAGTACTGAAACACTGAATGGATTTCCAAACAGAATGGAAGTACTGAAACACTGAAAGCAGTTCTTAATTGTGAATCGTTGTGTTTTTAAAACAACCTTTGTTTGTGTTTCAATGCCTGTAAAAGGCAGCATCCAAACACAACATGTTTTGACGGACTGTATCTCTCATACAATTGTTTTTTTTTTCTTTTTTGATCCGTTGTCTTACCAGGTGAGTTGACTGAGAACACGTTCTCATTTCACAGCAACGACCTGGGGAATAGTTACAGAGGGAGAAGAGAGGGGGATGAATGAGACAAAACTAAACTGGGGATTATTAGGTGACCGTGATGGTTTGAGGAACAGATTGGGAATTTAGCCAGGACACCGGGGGTTAACACCCCCTACTCTTACGATAAGTGCCATGGGATCTTTAATGACCTCAGAGAGTCAGGACACCCGTTCGACATCCCGTCTGAAATACGGCACCCTACACAGGGCAATGTCTGCCAATCACTGCACTGAGGAAAGAGTGCCTCCTTACTGGCCCTCCAACACCACTTCCACCAGCATCTGGTCTCCCATCCAGGAACTGACCAGGACCAACCCTGTGTAGCTTTAGAAGCAAGCCAGCAGTGGTATGCTGGTTGGTATGATGCTGGCAGCAATCAAATGGTTTTAAATTGCAAATGTTTATAGCATAAATATTGATTGATGATGATTTCAGTCAATATTTTGATGAACATTTTAAAGAAGCCACTGGGAATTAAATACCTTTTCCTAGGGTAGGCACTAATTATAAACTACAGTTACCAGGCTCATTATGAGATTAGAAGTAATGATACAATCAAAATGTTTAGGGCTATGTACATTGTAGCAGTGTTAACGTGAGGTAACGTGTATAAAGTGAGCCTTCATCACTGGTATTCATGTGAGTAGGTGGATGTGAGGCCAGGTCTCCTGCTTGTCAAATGACTGCCTTAATACACTCAGCCAATCTTTCGGGACTAGACTGTTGTGCCGATCCCGATTTTGTTACACTGAACACATGTTTAGGCAGATTAGAAACAGGAGGAGACTGATTAGAAACAGGAGGAGACTGATTAGAAACAGGAGGAGTCAGACTGAAAACAGAAGGAGGCAGATTAGAAACAGGAGGAGTCAGACTGGAAACAGAAGGAGTCGGATAAGAAACAGGAGGAGTCAGACTGGAAACAGAAGGAGACAGATTGCAAACAGGAGGAGGCAGAAAAGGATTACAAACAGGAGGAGACAGATTATAAACAGGAGGAGACAGATTACAATCAGGAGGAGACAGATTAGAAACAGGAGGAGCGGGATTAGAAAAGGATTACAAACAGGAGGAGACAGATTACAAACAGGAGGAGACAGATTACAAACAGGAGGAGGCAAATTACAAACAGGAGGAGACAGATTACAAACAGGAGGAGACAGATTACAAACAGGAGGAGACAGATTAGAAAAGGATTAGAAACAGGAGGCGACAGATTATAAACAGGAGGAGACAGATTACAATCAGGAGGAGACAGATTACAAACAGGAGGAGACAGAAAAGGATTACAAACAGGAGTAGACAGATTAGAAACAGGAGGAGACAGATTAGAAAAGGATTAGAAACAGGAGGAGACAGATTATAAACAGGAGGAGACAGATTACAATCAGGAGGAGAGAGATTAGAAAAGGATTAGAAACAGGAAGAGACAGATTACAAACAGGAGGAGACCGATTACAAACAGGAGACAGATTAGAAAAGGATTAGAAACAGGAGGAGACAGACTTGAAACAGAAGGCGTCAGATTAGAAACAAGAGGAGTCAGATTAGAAACAGAAGGAGACAGATTAGAAACAGGAGGAGACAGATTACAAACAGGAGGAGACAGATTAGAAACAGGAGGAGACAGATTAGAAACAGGAGGAGACAGACTACAAACAGGAGGAGCGGGATTAGAAACAGGAGGAGACAGATTAGAAAAGGATTAGAAACAGGAGGAGACAGATTACAAACAGGAGGAGACAGATTAGAAACAGGAGGAGACATATTAGAAAAGGATTAGAAACAGGAGGAGACAGATTAGAAACAGGAGGAGACAGATTACAAACAGGAGTAGACAGATTACAAACAGGAGGAGACAGATCATAAACAGGAGTAGACAGATTACAAACAGGAGTAGACAGATTACAAACAGGAGTAGACAGATTACAAACAGGAGTAGACAGATTACAAACAGGAGGAGACAGATTATAAACAGGAGTAGACAGATTACAAACAGGAGTAGACAGATTACAAACAGGAGGAGACAGATTACAAACAGGAGTAGACAGATTACAAACAGGAGGAGACAGATTATAAACAGGAGTAGACAGATTACAAACAGGAGTAGACAGATTACAAACAGGAGTAGACAGATTACTGATCACTTGGCTACATAGCTGATGCATGCTGGACTGTCCATTAATCACGGTAATCCATTCTGCTTGTTTATGTTTTATCTGTCGGCCCCAGCCGCACTTAGGCTCTGTGTGTAGTTAATCCGACCCTCTCTGCCTAATCAATCGCCATTCTACCTGCTGTTGTTGTGCTAGCTGATTAGCTGTTGTTGTCTCACCTACTGTTTTAGCTAGCTCTCCCAATTCAACACCTGTGATTACTGTATGCCTCGCTGTATGTCTCTCTCAAATGTCAATATGCCTTGTATACTGTTGTGCAGGTTAGTTATCATTGTTTTAGTTTACAATGGAGCCCCTAGTTCCACTCTTTATACCCCTGATACCTCCTTTGTCCCACCCCCCACACATGCGGTGACCTCACCCATTACAACCAGCATGTCCAGAGATACAACCTCTCTCATCATCACCCAGTGCCTGGGCTTACCTCCGCTGTACCCGCACCCCAACATACCCCTGTTTGCGCATTATGCCCTGAATATATTCTACCATGCCCAGAAACCTGCTCCTCTTATTCTCTGTCCCCAACGCCCTAGGCGACCAGTTTTGATAGCCTTCAGCCGCACCCTCATACTACTCCTTCTCTGTTCCGCGGGTGATGTGGAGGTAAACCCAGGCCCTGCATGTCCCCAGGCACCCTCATTTGTTGACTTCTGTGATCGAAAAAGCCTTGGTTTCATGCATGTCAACATCAGAAGCCTCCTCCCTAAGTTTGTCTTACTCACTGCTCTAGCACACTCTGCTAACCCTGATGTCCTTGCCGTGTCTGAATCCTGGCTCAGGAAGGCCACCAAAAATTCTGAGATTTCCATACCCAACTATAACATCTTCCGTCAAGATAGAACTGCCAAAGGGGGAGGAGTTGCAGTCTACTGCAGAGATAGCCTGCAAAGTAATGTCATACTTTCCAGGTCCATACCCAAACAGTTCGAACTACTAATTTTGAAAATTACTCTCTCCAGAAATAAGTCTCTCACTGTTGCCGCCTGCTACCGACCCCCCTCAGCTCCCAGCTGTGCCCTGGACACCATTTGTGAATTGATCGCCCCCCATCTAGCTTCAGAGTTTGTTCTGTTAGGTGACCTAAACTGGGATATGCTTAACACCCCGGCAGTCCTACAATCTAAGCTAGATGCCCTCAATCTCACTCAAATCATCAAGGAACCCACCAGGTACAACCCTAACTCTGTAAACAAGGGCACCCTCATTGACGTCATCCTGACCAACTGGCCCTCCAAATACACCTCCGCTGTCTTCAACCAGGATCTCAGCGATCACTGCCTCATTGCCTGTATCCGCTACGGAGCCGCAGTCAAACGACCACCCCTCATCACTGTCAAACGCTCCCTAAAACACTTCTGTGAGCAGGCCTTTCTAATCGACCTGGCCCGGGTATCCTGGAAGGACATTGACCTCATCCCGTCAGTTGAGGATGCCTGGTCTTTCTTTAAAAGTAACTTCCTCACCATTTTAGATAAGCATGCTCCGTTCAAAAAATGCAGAACTAAGAACAGATATAGCCCCTGGTTCACTCCAGACCTGACTGCCCTCGACCAGCACAAAAACATCCTGTGGCGGACTGCACTAACATCGAATAGTCCCCGCGATATGCAACTGTTCAGGGAAGTCAGGAACCAATACACACAGTCAGTCAGGAAAGCTAAAGCCAACTTCTTCAGGCAGAAGTTTGCATCCTGTAGCTCCAACTCCAAAAAGTTCTGGGACACTGTGAAGTCCATGGAGAACAAGAGCACCTCCTCCCAGCTGCCCACTGCACTGAGGCTAGGTAACACGGTCACCACCGATAAATCCATGATTATCGAAAACTTCAACAAGCATTTCTCAACGGCTGGCCATGCCTTCCGCCTGGCTACTCCAACCTCGGCCAACAGCTCCCCCCCCCCCCCCCCGCAGCTACTCGCCCAAGCCTCTCCAGGTTCTCCTTTACCCAAATCCAGATAGCAGATGTTCTGAAAGAGCTGCAAAACCTGGACCCGTACAAATCAGCTGGGCTTGACAATCTGGACCCTCTATTCCTGAAACTATCCGCCGCCATTGTCGCAACCCCTATTACCAGCCTGTTCAACCTCTCTTTCATATCGTCTGAGATCCCCAAGGATTGGAAAGCTGCCGCAGTCATCCCCCTCTTCAAAGGGGGCGACACCCTGGACCCAAACTGTTACAGACCTATATCCATCCTGCCCTGCCTATCTAAGGTCTTCGAAAGCCAAGTCAACAAACAGGTCACTGACCATCTTGAATCCCACCGTACCTTCTCCGCTGTGCAATCTGGTTTCCGAGCCGGTCACGGGTGTACCTCAGCCACGCTCAAGGTACTAAACGATATCATAACCGCCATCGATAAAAGACAGTACTGTGCAGCCGTCTTCATAGACCTTGCCAAGGCTTTCGACTCTGTCAATCACCGTATTCTTATCGGCAGACTCAGTAGCCTCGGTTTTTCGGATGACTGCCTTGCCTGGTTCACCAATTACTTTGCAGACAGAGTTCAGTGTGTCAAATCGGAGGGCATGCTGTCCGGTCCTCTGGCAGTCTCTATGGGGGTGCCACAGGGTTCAAATCTCGGGCCGACTCTTTTCTCTGTATATATCAATGATGTTTCTCATGCTGCGGGCGATTCCCTGATCCACCTCTACGCAGACGACACCATTCTATATACTTCTGGCCCGTCCTTGGACACTGTGCTATCTAACCTCCAAACGAGCTTCAATGCCATACAGCACTCCTTCCGTGGCCTCCAACTGCTCTTAAACGCTAGTAAAACCAAATGCATGCTTTTCAACCGTTCGCTGCCTGCACCCGCACGCCTGACCAGCATCACCACCCTGGATGGTTCCGACCTTGAATATGTGGACATCTATAAGTACCTAGGTGTCTGGCTAGACTCTAAACTCTCCTTCCAGACCCATATCAAACATCTCCAATCGAAAATCAAATCAAGAGTCGGCTTTCTATTCCGCAACAAAGCCTCCTTCACTCACGCCGCCAAACTTACCCTAGTAAAACTGACTATCCTACCGATCCTCGACTTCGGCGATGTCATCTACAAAATTGCTTCCAACACTCTACTCAGCAAACTGGATGCAGTTTATCACAGTGCCATCCGTTTTGTCACTAAAGCACCTTATATCACCCACCACTGCGACTTGTATGCTCTAGTCGACTGGCCCTCGCTACATATTCGTCGCCAGACCCACTGGCTCCAGGTCATCTACAAGTCCATGCTAGGTAAAGCTCCGCCTTATCTCAGTTCACTGGTTACGATGGCAACACCCATCCGTAGCACGCGCTCCAGCAGGTGTATCTCACTGATCATCCCTAAAGCCAACACCTCATTTGGCCGCCTTTCGTTCCAGTTCTCTGCTGCCTGTGACTGGAACGAATTGCAAAAATCGCTGAAGTTGGAGACTTTTATCTCCCTCACCAACTTCAAACATCTGCTATCTGAGCAGCTAACCGATCGCTGCAGCTGTACATAGTCTATTGGTAAATAGCCCACCCATTTTCACCTACCTCATCCCCATACTGTTTTTATTTATTTATTTTTCTGCTCTTTTGCACACCAATATCTCTACCTTTACATAACCATCTGATCATTTATCACTCCAGTGTTAATCTGCATAATTGTAATTATTCGCCTACCTCCTCATGCCTTTTGCACACAATGTATATATAGACTCCCCTTTTTTCTACTGTGTTATTGACTTGTTAATTGTTTACTCCATGTGTAACTCTGTGTTGTCTGTTCACACTGCTATGCCTTATCTTGGCCAGGTCGCAGTTGCAAATGAGAACTTGTTCTCAACTAGCCTACCTGGTTAAATAAAGGTGAAATAAAATAAATAAAATAAAATTACAAACAGGAGGAGACAGATCATAAACAGGAGTAGACAGATTACAAACAGGAGTAGACAGATTACAAACAGGAGTAGACAGATTACAAACAGGAGTAGACAGATTACAAACAGGAGGAGACAGATTATAAACAGGAGGAGACAGATTACAAACAGGAGTAGACAGATTACAAACAGGAGTAGACAGATTACAAACAGGAGGAGACAGATTACAATCAGGAGGAGACAGATTAGAAAAGGATTAGAAACAGGAGGAGACAGATTAGAAACAGGAGGAGACAGACTTTTCTCCTACCATATGAATTGTGTTATAGTCTCCTACATTATTTTAACATTCCTACAAACGTCAAAGTGTTTTCTGTCCAATGCTACCAATTATATGCATATCCTGGCTTCTGGGCCTGAGTCACAGGCAGTTTACTTTGGGTACGTCAGTCAGGGGGAAATTCTGAAAAAGGACCCTAGCCCTAAAATAGCCAATATGCTGTGATAATGTATTAGGCCTACTGCCCAAACCTCATTCCTACCAAACTGTTTGTTTGAGGTTAAGGTTAAAAAAAAAAAAAAAAAAAATTTGAGCAATAGATCTCAGTTGTCTTTTTGACTGAGAAAGTGATCTTGACCCAGAAAGGGTTGGTGACCACTGGGCTACACTGTTATCGTAACCTGATCTAGTGCTGGACTACCACACCACATGTTATTGCATCCCACTTCTGACATTCATATTGTTATCTTGTTGCTAAATTTGCATATTGATATGAATATGTTTAATAATTATATTCATATTGTTATCTTGTTGCTAAATTAGCATATTCATGTATTTGATTTTTGCATATTGATATTAATATGTTTAATAATTATATTCATATTGCAATTTCTTAATATTATAGCATTTGAGAACTTAATTATGCACTCATGTACTATCATTATTGCTTGTTGTTATCATTTGCTATCTCTGTCTCCCTGTAGAAAAACATACAGTACACACTACATTACCCACCAGTTGGCCAATCCCAACCACAGTCAATCAGGACAAGAATGACATACTAATGCCAACTGAACTGTCAATCATATCATCTAACCCAACTGTACTGTGATTTAATTCAGCTGAACACCCTTCCATGTCGTCATCTGAACATAAAGACTCAGGTCAGGACGTTAGTATAATGGACGGTTGGTGGATCGCATTGAGCCTTGGTGCTGAAGTGCTACTGCTAACATTGCCTGTATTTTTTTCTATGAATGAAGAAATAATGTCTAATTTCTTTACATTTTGAAGAATGTTGATAAACACCTTTACAGATCTTTGAACTGTCTTCATCAATATCAAAATGTTTAAGACCTCTTCATGTTTTGTTATTTGATCATTAGCAAATAACAACATGAATTGTTATCCTGGACAACTGTATGAATTTGTATTTTTCACAACTTTATTTTCTCATGCCGTTTGTTTGTACATTTGACCGTTTTGAAATGACTGATGAGGAGTTTATACACACACCAGACATAACGGGACCCATGTCATCCAAAAAGTTGACTCCAGTTTGCCAAAAAAATCACCTGGAAACACCTGGATGATCATCAAGACTCTTGGAAGAATGTTCTATGGACAGATGAGTCAAAAGTACAACTTCTTGGACGACATGGGTCCCATTATTGGCGAAAACCAAACACTGCATTCCACAGTAAGAACCTTACACCAACGGTCAAGCATGGTGATGGTAGTGTGATGGTTTGGGGTCCAGCATGGTGGTGGTAGTGTGATGGTAGTGTGATGGTTTGGGGTCAGCATGGTGTTGGTAGTGTGATGGTTTGGGGTCCAGCATGGTGGTGGTAGTGTGATGGTAGTGTGATGGTTTGGGGTCAGCATGGTGGTGGTAGTGTGATGGTTTGGGGTCCAGCATGGTGTTGGTAGTGTGATGGTTTGGGGTCCAGCATGGTGGTGGTAGTGTGATGGTAGTGTGATGGTTTGGGGTCAGCATGGTGGTGGTAGTGTGATGGTTTGGGGTCCAGCATGGTGGTGGTAGTGTGATGGTAGTGTGATGGTTTGGGGTCAGCATGGTGGTGGTAGTGTGATGGTTTGGGGTCCAGCATGGTGGTGGTAGTGTGATGGTTTGGGGTCCAGCATGGTGGTGGTAGTGTGATGGTTTGGGGTCCAGCATGGTGGTGGTAGTGTGATGGTTTGGGGTCAGCATGGTGGTGGTAGTGTGATGGTTTGGGGTCCAGCATGGTGGTGGTAGTGTGATGGTTTGGGGTCCAGCATGGTGGTGGTAGTGTGATGGTTTGGGGTCCAGCATGGTGGTGGTAGTGTGATGGTTTGGGGTCCAGCATGGTGGTAGTGTGATGGTTTGGGGTCCAGCATGGTGGTGGTAGTGTGATGGTTTGGGGTCCAGCATGGTGGTAGTGTGATGATTTGGGGTCCAGCATGGTGGTAGTGTGATGGTTTGGGGTCCAGCGTGGTGTTGGTAGTGTGATGGTTTGGGGATGCTTTGTTGCCCCAGGACCTGGACGACTTGCCTTAATAGAAGGAATCATGAATTCTGCTCTGTATCAGAGAATTCTACAGGAGAATGTCAGGCCATCCGTCTGTGAGCTGAGGCACAGCTGGGTCATGCAGCAAGACAATGATCCAAAACACACAATCAAGTCTACATGAAAATGGCTAAAAAGCAACACATTTTAAGTGTTGGAATGGCCTAGTCAAAGTCCAGATCTAATCCCAATTGAGATTTTGTGGCAGGACTTGAAACGAGCAGTTCATGCTTGAAAACCCTCAAATGTCGCTGAGTTACAGCAGTTCTCTATAGAAGAGTTGGTCAAAATTCCTCCACAGCGACGTGAGAGACTAATCACCAACTACAGGAAGTGTTTGGTTGGTCAACAACTACAGGAAGTGTTTGGTTGGAGTCATTGCAGCTAAAGGTGGACTAATCACCAACTACAGGAAGTGTTTGGTTGGAGTCCTTGAAGCTAAAGGTGGACTGATTAACAACTACAGGAAGTGTTTGGTTGCTGTCATTCCAGCTAAAGGTGGACTGATCAACAACTACAGGAAGTGTTTGGTTGGAGTCATTACAGCTAAAGGTGGACTGATCAACAACTACAGGAAGTGGTTGGTTGGAGTCATTTCAGCTAAAGGTGGACTGATCAACAACCACAGGAAGTGTTTGGTTGGAGTCATTACAGCTAAAGGTGGACTGATCAACAACTACAGGAAGTGGTTGGTTGGAGTCATTTCAGCTAAAGGTGGACAGCTATTGAGTATAAAGGGGGGGGCAAATACTTTTTCACACCGGGGCATTGGGTGTTGCATAACTTTGTTTATGGAATAAATTAAATAAGTATGTAATTGTTGTGTTATTTGTTCTCTCAGGTTCACTTTATCTAATATTAGGTTTTGGTTAAAGATCTGATAACATTCAGTATCAAAAATTATCAAAAGTAGAGAAAATGAGAAAGGGAGATCCATCCGACCCCCCCACCATTCACGTTTGAAAATAAACTGAACAAAAAACAGCGTCACAACAATAATATGTCTACCAACTGTCATGGGATCACCCACGCCTAGGAGGAAGACATTTTCTTGGACTAGTTCGTATCGGCAACAGTTAGGAGACAAACAACTCTCCCACTGACTGAGTCATTCACTGGATCATTTCAGATTTGGCAGATGGTTCTCACACCCAGCTGTGAGATGATCAGGCAGTTCCCTGTGTGGCCATTAGGGTAGAAGTACTCCCAATGAACCAGTCACAGTCAACTACTGCTGGTCTATAGAGATAACACAAACAGACCCCAACAGAGCCCCTTGACAGACAGAAGAAGAAAAAATTAGACCCAACCAAATCATGAGGGGGAAAAAAAGATAATTACTTGAAATAATCAACTAAAAAAAAAAACAGAGCAAACTAGAATGCTATTTGTCCCTAAACAGAGAGAACACAGTGGAAGAATACCTGACCACTGTGACTGACCCTAAACAGAGAGA
The DNA here is from genome assembly GCF_045791955.1 of Oncorhynchus clarkii lewisi. Classification (NCBI taxonomy): domain Eukaryota; kingdom Metazoa; phylum Chordata; class Actinopteri; order Salmoniformes; family Salmonidae; genus Oncorhynchus; species Oncorhynchus clarkii. The sequence continues at coordinate 72,979,607 of NC_092162.1, forward strand.
ACACAGTGGCAGAATACCTGACCACTGTGACTGACCCAAAACAGAGAGTACACAGTGGCAGAATACCTGACCACTGTGACTGACCCAAAACAGAGAGTACACAGTGGCAGAATACCTGACCACTGTGACTGACCCTAAACAGAGAGTACACAGTGGCAGAATACCTGACCACTGTGACTGACCCTAAACAGAGAGTACACAGCGGCAGAATACCTGACCACTGTGATTGACCCAAACTTAAGGAAAGCGTTGACTATGTACAGAGTCA
>NC_092162.1:72982374-73044874 GCF_045791955.1 Oncorhynchus clarkii lewisi
TCCACTCTTCTGGGAAGTCTTTCCACTAGATGTAGGAACATTGCTGCTTTAACAGCCTCCACTCTTCTGGGAAGGCTTTCCACTAGATGTTGGAACATTGCTGCTATAACAGCCTCCACTCTTCTGGGAAGGCTTTCCACTAGATGTAGGAGCATTGCTGCTTTAACAGCCTCCACTCTTCTGGGAAGGCTTTCCACTAGATGTAGGAACATTGCTGCTATAACAGCCTCCAGTCTTCTGGGAAGGCTTTCCACTAGATGTTGGAACATTGCTGCGGGGATTTGCTTCCATTCAGCCACGAGAGCATTAGTGAGGTCGAGTACTGATGTTGGGCGATTAGGCCTGGCTCGTAATCGGCGTTCCAATTCATCACAAAGGTGTTTTCTGGGGTTGATGTCAGGGCTCTGTGCATGCCAGTCAAGGTCTTCCACACAGATTTCGATAAAACATTTCTTGTTACGGATACAAGTATCCTGTGTGTGTATCCTGTGTGTGTGTGTTTCTTTTCTCTCATTCTCCCCTCACAGTTGAAAATCATCACTCCCCAATCAGTCAACAATCAACCCATCAATCAGAAGACACACCTCCTCCTGTTTCCTACCCTATCACAGTTCCTTTCCCATGGTTTAAAAACCCCATCATTTGTTTGCTCTGGAGCTCAATCTCTTTGTAAATGCCATGTTGGTAGATCTCTGTTCTTCATAGATTTCAGTAGCTCAATCTCTTTGTAAATGCCATGTTTGTAGATCTCTGTTCTTCACTCGCTCTCTGTGTATTAATTAACCTCTCTTTTGTTTGAGCACCTCCAAATCACTTTGTCATCTCCTGTGAGTATTGTTTTGGTTATGGTGTTTCTTTGTTTGCTGGTGGGAAAAGGGGAAACCAAGACAAGTCGCCCATGGGCATACACTACCCGTAGGTGAACTTTGTTAAATACACTAGTTAGAACTGGGCGGACCACCCACTGTATTTTTGGTTAGTTAGTTAGCTGTTGTTAAAGTAGGCTAGTCTAGCTTAGGGGTGTTTTTGCATATTTATTGTTTCTTTCCTTGGGTCCAGCTCAGCCCCTTTTCCTGCTCCCCCCATTACCGTGTGTTTATAAATAAACCCTGAGTTTGACGGTATTATTTCGGTTGTCGTGGTTATTTCGTTCACACTTACTTTGTCACAATTATAATTTACATGAGTTATGTTACGCGTCTCATTACCATCCCCCCTAGACTGTCGGGCCAAAAGGGATTCGTAACATTTCTGTATGGACGTCGCTTTGTGCACGGGGGCATTGTCATGCTGAAACAAGAAAGGGCCATCCCCAAACTGTTGGCACAAAGTTGGAAGCACAGAAATGTCCAGAATGTCATTGTATTCTGTAGCGTTAAGATGTCCCTTTCATGCACCAGCGGCCCGATTTCCCTTCACAGGAACTAAGAGGCCCGAACCATGAAACAGCCCCAGACCATTACTCCTCCTCCACCAAACTTTACAGTTGGTACTATGCATTGGGGCAGGTACCGTTCTCCTGGCATCCGCCAAACCCAGATTCGTCCGTCAGACTGCCAGATGTTGAAGCGTCATTCTTCACTCCAGAGAACGCATTTCCACTGAGTCCAAGGGCTGCATGCTTTACACCACTCCATTCGACGTTTGGCATTGCACATGGTGATCGTAGGCAGCTAATCTACCAACAAACAGTTATTGTGCTGACGTTGCTTCCAGAGGCAGTTTGGAACTCGGTAGTGAGTGTTGCAACCGAGGACAGAGGATGTTTACGCGCTACGTGCTTGGCGGTCCCCTTCTGTGAGTTTGTGTGGCCTACCACTTCGCTGCTGAGCCGTAGACATTCTCGGTATTCATATCCCAAAATATATAAACAAGCTCTCCACAATGAATTTCAGATAGAAAACTTGTAAAAATAGACAAGATCCTGCAGCCATGGAGAGGTAAATACCTGTCTATTTATAGACAAAATTGCCCTGATTAACTCCTTAGTCATATCTCAGTTTTACTCACCTACTTATGGCGCTGCCTACTCCTGATGATTCATTTTTGCAAATCATATGAGCAAATAATATTTTGCTTTATCTGGGAAGCTAAACCAGAGAAAATGAAACGAGCCTGTCTATACAATGAATATGAACTGGGTGGGTTGAGATTATTAAATATAAAAGTACTAAACCTCTCTCTAAAAGCTTCACTTATTCAACAGTTTTATTTGAACCCTAAATGGTTCTAAGTAGATTAATAAGAAAAGCTTGCCCGTTGTTTAAAAATGGCCTTTTTGCCATGTCTCATTTTTGATTAATTGAAAATTATACTTTTTTCAAAGTATCTCTCTTCTTCAAACAAGCATTGCAGAGCTGCCTACAATTTCAATTTCACCCCCCTGAAAATATAGAACAAATATTATGGCTGAACTCAACTGTGCTGGTTGATAAAATACCTGTATTTATGGGAAAGATGTTTGAAAAGGGTATTTGGTTTTTAAATTATATTGTAAATTGGAATGGTAGAGTTATGTCCTTCATGGAGTTATCAGAATTGTAAGGGAAGGTCTGCTCAATCCAAGAGTATTGATTACAGCATTGCCACAAAACTGGAGGAGGCAGGTGGCAGCGGGAGGAGGTAGGGAACTGGTCTGTCTGCCCAATATAAAGGATCACAACTGGAGGAGGAAGGGAACTGGTCTGTCTGCCCAATATAAAGGATCACAACTGGAGGAGGCAGGTGGCAGCGGGAGGAGGTAGGGAACTGGTCTGTCTGCCCAATATAAAGGATCAAAACTGGAGGAGGCAGGTAGCAGTGGGAGGAGGTAGGGAACTGGTCTGTCTGCCCAATATAAAGGATCACAACTGGAGGAGGAAGGGAACTGGTCTGTCTGCCCAATATAAAGGATCAAAACTGGAGGAGGCAGGTGGCAGCGGGAGGAGGTAGGGAACTGGTCTGTCTGCCCAATATAAAGGATCAAAACTGGAGGAGGCAGGTAGCAGTGGGAGGAGGTAGGGAACTGGTCTGTCTGCCCAATATAAAGGATCAAAATGGAGGAGGGTGGCAAATAGTCTACCCAATATAAAGGATCACAACTGGCGGAGGAATAAAAATAGCATAAATAGGAAAGTATACCAGCAGTTTCATTGGAGGACCAGGATGTTGACAACTGAGCCATACAGATTGCAAAATAGTTGGGAAGAGATTTTTGATGTACCGATCCCATGGTACAGGGTGTATGAGTTAATATATAAAACACCACAAGATTCAAGACTTCATGCTTTTCAGCTAAAAAGTTAATATAGAATTCTTGCCACCAACAAAAATGTTGAATATTTGGGGCATAAAATCATCGAAGCTCTGCAGACTTTATTGTAAGGATACAGAATCAATAGACCATTTATTTTGGTATTGCCCTCAGGTAGCCTGTTTCTGGTCTCAGGTTCAGGAATGACTGAAAATGTATAGCATTGATCTAAAATTGACCCTAGAAATAGTACTGTTAGGAGGACAGATCTGGACAGACCTGGACAGTCAATTACTAATATACTAATACTCTTAGTAAAAGTATTTATCTTCAACACGAAATCTGTAGGTTCTATTTGATTAGATAGATTGAAATTGTACTTTAAACATCATAGCATAGTTGAAAGATATGTGTTGCGTAGAAACACGAAGTGGGTGGCTGGCAGAGATAGATGGGATGGGCTGAGGGAAGCTGAGGGTTGGGATGGGCTGAGGGAAGCTGAGGGTTGGGATGTGCTGAGGGAAGCTGAGGGATGGGATGGGATGGGCTGAGGGAAGCTGAGGGATGGGATGTGCTGAGGGAAGGTGAGGGTTGGGATGGGATGGGCTGAGGGAAGCTGAGGGTTGGGATGGGATGGGCTGAGGGAAGCTGAGGGTTGGGATGGGCTGAGGGAAAATGAGGGATGGGATGGGCTGAGGGAAGCTGAGGGATGGGATGGGATGGGCTGAGGGACGCTGAGGGATGGGATGGGCTGAGGGAAGCTGAGGGATGGGATGGGACGGGCTGAGGGAAGCTGGGGGATGGGACGGGCTGAGGGAAGCTGAGGGTTGGGATGGGATGGGCTGAGGGAAGCTGAGGGTTGGGATGGGCTGGGCTGAGGGAAACTGAGGGATTGGATGGGCTGAGGGAAGCTGAGGGATGGGATGGGCTGAAGGAAGCTGAGGGTTGGGATGGGCTGAGGGAAGCTGAGGGGATGGGATGGGCTGAGGGAAGCTGAGGGTTGGGATGGGACGGGCTGAGGGAAGCTGAGGGTTGGGATGGGCTGAGGGAAACTGAGGGTTGGGATGGGATGGGCTGAGGGAAGCTGAGGGTTGGGATGGGACGGGCTGAGGGAAGCTGGGGGATGGGACGGGCTGAGGGAAGCTGAGGGTTGGGATGGGCTGAGGGAAGCTGAGGGTTGGTAGGCGGAATTGGAGACAAGTGGGAGTGGAGTTGATGTGTGAAAGAGAGAATGATGGTCAAAAAAGTCTTGAATGGTTGAGGGACAGCTATTGGGGAACTGTGGGGGGATCTTGGAGGGTTGAGGGACAGCTATTGTGGAACTGTGGGGGGATCTTGGAGGGTTGAGGGACAGCTATTGGGGAACTGTGGGGGGATCTTGGAGGGTTGAGGGACAGCTATTGGAGAACTGTGGGGCGATCTTGGAGGGTTGAGGGACAGCTATTGGGGAACTGTGGGGGGATCTTGGAGGTTTCGGTTTCACAAGATTGTGATCATGAAAAAGGAAACTATGACATATAGTTTATATCACTATCATGCACACGCACCCTCACACATAAGGATGGCTCTGCTCTGCTGCAGAAAGACTGATACATGTTTGATAGTAGTAGACACCCTCACACATAAGGGTGGCTCTGCTGCAGAAAGACTGATACATGTTTGATAGTGGTAGTAGACACCCTCACACATAAGGATGGCTCTACTGCAGAAAGACTGATACATGTTTGATAGTAGTAGACACCCTCACACATAAGGATGGCTCTGCTGCAGAAAGACTGATACATGTTTGATAGTAGTAGACACCCTCACACATAAGGGTGGCTCTGCTGCAGAAAGACTGATACATGTTTGATAGTAGTAGACACCCTCACACATAAGGATGGCTCTGCTGCAGAAAGACTGATACATGTTTGATAGTAGTAGACACCCTCACACATAAGGATGGCTCTGCTCTGCTGCAGAAAGACTGATACATGTTTGATAGTAGTAGACACCCTCACACATAAGGGTGGCTCTGCTCTGCTGCAGAAAGACTGATACATGTTTGATAGTAGTAGACACCCTCACACATAAGGGTGGCTCTGCTGCAGAAAGACTGATACATGTTTGATAGTAGTAGTAGACACCCTCACACATAAGGATGGCTCTGCTCTGCTGCAGAAAGACTGATACATGTTTGATAGTAGTAGACACCCTCACACATAAGGATGGCTCTGCTGCAGAAAGACTGATACATGTTTGATAGTGTCTTGATGCTGTATTGTCTGATAGTGTCTTGATGCTGTAGTGTTTGATAGTGTCTTGATGCTGTAGTGTTTGATAGTGTCTTGATGCTGTATTGTTTGTCCTTCGTGTTCTAATACCTTAATGTTACTCCTTCCTTGTGTTTTTTTCTAATATATATACATATTTTTTAAACTATTCCCCAGGTCGTTGGGGTAAATGGGAGTGTGTTCTCAGTCAACTTACCTGGTAAAAAATGATACACATACTAATCAGAATAGAGGGGATAGGGGCCAGGTGCGTGATGAGACAAGACAGCCCGGGGATGGTGGTAATGAATCCAGTTCAGTGACACCTAGAAGGCCGGTGACGTCGACCTCCGGAGCAGGTGAACGGAATGAGCAGCAGTACCGGGGGGGGGGGGGGGAGAGAGAGAGGAGAGATCCGTGTAATCTGCTTGACACATTTAGAGATCACAAAGTCAGTTCATTTCCACTCCATTAATCTGCAAATCCGTTTAGATTCATACAGGTTTGTCTGGCTGTCACGTTATTTGAACCTTCCCTGATCTACAGTGAAATAATATCATTTCAGTCGTCCTCTATTAAGATTCCTGTTTGTTCTATCTCCCGTAGCTCGTTAGCACCCCCTTGTGGTTGAATACATAAGTACTTATTGTCGATCCTAGGATACAATAATGAACAATGTTGAACTAACAAATACCATCAAGAGGTTACCTTACGATAGTGAACCCCGTGTGAAACCCAAACATATTTAAGATTTTAATACAGAAACGTTTGTGTTACAGGTGTGTCAATAATTTATATTTTTATACACTCACATGGCAATCAGAATGAAATACTGGTGTGTAGAACAGAGAGGAGAGGTGGATGCTGTGCGGGTGGGAGATTCCGCCTGTCACTTCGTTCTCAACAGGCAGCTAGTCTCAGAAGGGGGACTTGAAGAGGGAGACGGCGAAGTCCAGGCACTGCTGCTCTCTTTGTTCTGAGTGTTGGCAGTGCTCGTGTTTTTAGTTCATCTGTTTAGCTCACATATTATGTGCCCAGTATGACAGAACAAGAAAACTTTCTTATCAGATAATGACAACATGACAATTACAGTAGATGATGTAATGAGATGGAGGAGGGGGATGAGTGGGTAGACTGTTGGGCAATCAGACGACACTAAATGCATGCATTTGTCTGGAGGGAGAGAAAGAGTTAAAGGACGAGGAGAGAGGAAAGAGGCCGAATCAAGAGACAGGCGCAGAGATACAGTTCTTCCTGTTACTTGTCCGCGACAGGAAGTCAGTCCCAGTTTCATTAAGGCATTGAACCCCCTACTCTATCTTTTCAGTGTTTGACCTGATGGGGCTTGGATAGGTGTAATACTATGTTGATGACTCCACCCTGCTGTGTAATGGACTCTGTAATGGACTCTGGACTCTGTAATGGACTCTGGGACACTTCTGCCATATTATACACACACATCTAGAACCTCCATATATACAAACATTAACTAGAAACCAATGTCTAATTCCATACCATCCCTGGCCTAAAATTTTATTTGGAATTGGGTACAAAAGATTAACGGCTAGGGAGAAGGGGTTAAGGAAAAGTAAGGAACTGGACAACTGAACATTTTACTTGCAATGAATATATTTAATATGCAAATGAATACATTTACAGCCAATTTGAGCTTCAAATGGAACAAATATACAAATATTTACATGCTTGTAAACATTTCAATACAAGACAGATACAAACTTCACAGCCAATGTCTGCAACAAAACACATCTTTATACAAATTACAAATCAAATATTACAACAAGTTAAGGTTATTTACAATAACATACAATTTACAACAAGATTCAATGTAGTAAAATACCTACCGTCTCGAGGTGAGGAACCGGCCAGGCAGTGAAAACAAGGGTGGGGAAAACAGACAAAAAAGATAACGGACGATGGAAAGAAAAATTAATGCGCGTTGACAACGTGAGACAAACAAGACATCAAAACGCTTGCCGCATCTCCTGCACCGGGACACCTCCTTACCTTCTCACAGAAGCAGTGGACGCTGACCTCTGTTTGTGTAGGGTGTGGAAACCTTGGGAGGCCTGGAACCACGACGGGGCCTGGAACCACGACGGGGACTGGAATCGGGACGGGGACTGGAACCACGACGGGGACTGGAATCGGGCCGGGGACTGGAACCACGACGGGGACTGGAACCACGACGGGGACTGGAACCACGACGGGGACTGGAACCACGACAGGGACTGGAACCACGACGGGGACTGGAATCGGGATGGGGACTGGAACCACGACAGGGACTGGAATCGGGATGGGGACTGGAACCACGACGGGGACTGGAATCGGGACGGGGACTGAAACCACGACGGGGACTGGAATCGGGACGGGGACTGGAATCGGGCGGGGACTGAAAATATATTCTCATGGACTTCTGATGGTATCGTGCCATGGAGGGTTGCTCATCTCTGCAGAGAGTAAGACAGTTTACAATAGCGAACAGCCCACAATCTGTGCCTCCTTTCTGCTACTGGACTGCCGGCCACTCCACAGTCACAGAGGTCCCTGGACTACCGGCCACTCCACAGTCACAGAGGTCCCTGGACTACCGGCCACTCCACAGTCACAGAGGTCCCTGGACTACCGGCCACTCCACAGTCACAGAGGTCCCTGGACTACCGGCCACTCCACAGTCACTCCCACTCCATGTCAGTGGGGTGGATGAGGGAGGTTAGGGATGGTCCCTGGTGAAGATAAGAGAGTGGTGAGTTGTGAGAGAAACTCTGGGCTGGTGTCATGACCACTGGAGTCATACACCTTGACTGTACCTACCTGGCAGCGAAGGTTACTTACCGTGACCCAGCGATTAGCCTTGAGATTGACTATCTGGACAAAGTGGGCCAGTGTTGGTACTCCTGACAGCATGGCAATGCCGCCCACCGCATGGAGACCTCCTACTTCTGGATGCTGCACTTTCAGAAGAGCTTGAGCATGACCCCCCCCAGAAGGTCCTCCATCCAGCCACAGAGAGCAGCAGTCTTACCTGTCCCTGTTGGACACTAGTAATAAGAACCTGACTAGTGTCTTCAGTCCAGTGACTGGCCTCAGGAGCACCGTGGGTGTTGAAGATGTCCATCATCGCCTCGGAGGTGGCCTCGCCAGTCTCATCCTTGATAGGTATCATTCAACATGAAAATCGCTTTTTTTTTAACATTTTTGGTTCCAAGCACCCTTTTTATAAATCGGATACAGAAGGGAATTTAGAGTTAAGCACATTCTTAACGGGTATCGCCTCCACCTACCTGGTGAAGTCATCGGTTGCCGTCAGGCACCAGCTGTTGGCCATTCCTGGATGTCGTGAAGGGCATTTAAAGTATTTAAAAGAGAAGACGACTTTAATCGTACTCGTATCTGTGTCATGCAGTTTTTATACCTAAGGATTCTGACACATACATTTGATATATTAATATTAAACTCTGCTGTGGTCAAATAAAACAACTTATCAACGCAAAATTTGAATTGTGACACACTTACCGATCATGTGCCACGACGAAACAGCTTTGATGGGCTTCAACTCCGGAGCCACAGTCTTCACCCTCTCAAACGTCTGGCAGGCTAGACAGGGTACGGACCTTTTAAGCAAAAAGTGACACATTGAAACATAAGTGTGAGTTCTGATATGACATTCATCCAAAAATCGAGAATCATTTCACAGATAATAGAATGTGATTGAAAAACAAAAATGTTATTTCACTTTCACCAGCTGTCCACATCCTTAACAATTCCCCGCCAGAAGAAGCGTAGGTTGATTTTGACGACCATGCGCTTCACTTCGAAATATTTGCAAGCCATTGTTGGCCAGTAGGTACAACTTTGGACAACAGTTGTTATACGAATTCAATTTGCACTGCTGGGTCATTGTCCATTTCGCTCTCAAGCAAAGATACCCAGTTAACGGCAGTTGGAATTACCACAATTGCTTACAACCAAGCTTTAACTTCCTAGCAACATGTAGATGACGTCTTGAGATGTTGCTTCAAAATGTTCACATAATTTTCCTCCCTTATGATGCCATCTATTTTGTGAAGTGCACCAGTCCTTCCTGCAGCAAAGCACCCCCACAACATGATGCTGCCACCCCCGTGCTTCACGGTTGGGATGGTGTTCTTCGGCTTACAAGCCTCCCCCGTTTTCCTAGCCTCCCCCGTTTTCCTCCAAACATAACAATGGTCATTATGGCCAAACAGTTCTATTTTTGTTTCATCAGACCAGAGGACATTTCTCCAAAAAGTACGATATTTGTCCCCATGTGCAGTTGCAAACCGTAGTCTGGCATTTTTATGGTGGTTTTGGAGCAGTGTCCTCTTCCTTGCTGAGCGGCCTTTCAGGTTATGTCGATATAGGACTCGTTTTACTGTGGATATAGATACTTTTGTACCTGTTTCATACAGCATCTTCACAAGGTCCTTTGCTGTTGTTCTGGGATTGATTTGCACTTTTCGCACCAAAGTACGTTAATCTCTAGGAGACAGAACGTGTCTCCTTCCTGAGCGGTATAACGGCTGCGTGGTCCCATAGTGTTTATACTTGCGTACTATTGTTTGTACAGATGAACATGATACCTTCAGGCATTTGGAAATTGCTCCCAAGGATGAACCAGACTTGTGGAGGTCTACAATGTATTTTTTGAGGTCTTGGCTGATTTCTTTTGATTTTCTCATGATGTCAAGCAAAGAGGCAGTGAGTTTGAAGGTAGGCCTTGAAATATGTGTTTTACTCGCGTTGGCTGCGGTGAAGGAGAGACTGCAGGTTTTGGCTGCGGTGTCGGTGGTACTGTATTGTCCTCAAAGTGAGCAAAGAAGTTAAGGTAACTGAACTAAACGACCTCTGTCATCATGAAGTGTTTTGAGAGACTAGTCAAGGACCATATCACCTCCACCCTACCTGACACCCTAGACCCACTCCAATTAGCTTACCTCCTCAATAGGTCCACAGACGATGCAATCTCAACCACACTGCACACTGCCCTAACCCATCTGGACAAGAGGAATACCTATGTAAGAATGCTGTTCATCGACTACAGCTCAGCATTTAACACCATAGTACCCTCCAAACTCGTCATTAAGCTTGAGACCCTTGGTCTCGACCCCGCCCTGTGCAACTGCGTCCTGGACTTTCTGACGGGCCGCCCCCAGGTGATGAAGGTAGGAAACAACATCTCCACCGCACTGATCCTCAACACAGGGGCCCCACAAGGGTGGGTTCTCAGCCCTCTCCTGTACTCTCTGTTCACCCATTACTGCGTGGCCATGCACGCCTCCAACGCAATCACAAGTTTACAGACGACACTACAGTGGTAGGCTTGATTACCAACAACAACGAGACGGCCTACAGGGAGGAGGTGAGGGCCCTCGGAGTGTGGTGTCAGGAAAATAACCTCACACACAACATCAACAAAACAAAGGAGATGATCGAGGACTTCAGGAAACAGCAGAGGGAGCAGCCCCCCATCCACATCGACGGGACAGTAGTGGAGAAGGTGGAAAGTTTTAAGTTCCTTGGCATACACATCAACGACAAACTGAAATGGTCCACCCACTCAGACAGCGTGGTGAAGAAGGCACAACAGCGCCTCTTCAACCTCAGGAGGCTGAAGAAATTTGGCTTGTCACCAAAAACACTCACAAACTTTTACAGATGCACAATCGAGAGCATCCTGTCGGGCTGTTGCCTGCTATGGCAACTGCACCGCCCACAACCGTAAGGCTCTCCAGAGGGTAGTGAGGTCTGCACAACGCATCACCGCGGGCAAACTACCTGCCCTCCAGGACACCTACACCACCCGATGTCACAGGAAGACCATAAAGATCATCAAGGACAACAACCACCCGAGCCACTGCCTGTTCACCCCGCTATCATCCAGAAGGTGAGGTCAGTACAGGTGCATCAAAGCTGGGACCAAGAGACTGAAAAACAGCTTCTATCACAAGGCCATCAGACAGTTAAACAGCCATCAATAACATTGAGTGGCTGCTGCCAACATACTGACTCAAATCTCTAGCCACTTTAATAATTAATAATTGGATGCAATAAATGTATCACTAGTCACTTTAAAAATGCCACTTCATATAATGTTTACATACCCTACATTACTCATCTCATATGTATATACTGTACTCTATACCATCTACTGCATCTTGTCTATGCCGTTCTGGCCCATCACTCATTCATATATCTATTCTTATTCATTCCTTTACACTTGTGTGTAAAAGGTAGTTGTTGTGAAATTGTTAGATTTCTTGTCAGATATTACTGCATGGTCGGAACTAGAAGCACAAGCATTTCGCTACACTCGCATTTAAATCTGCTAACCATGTGTATGTGACCAATAACATCTGCTAACCATGTGTATGTGACCAATAACATCTGCTAACCATGTGTATGTGACCAATAACATCTGCTAACCATGTGTATGCGACCAATAACATCTGCTAACCATGTGTATGTGACCAATAACATCTGCTAACCATGTGTATGTGACCAATAACATCTGCTAACCATGTGTATGTGACCAATAACATCTGCTAACCATGTGTACGTGACCAATAACATCTGCTAACCATGTGTACGTGACCAATAACATTTGATTTGAGATGTCACCTTGATACATACAGTCTACTACTCAATGAAGAGGGCATGAAAGGCAACAACATAGTGCCCTTCGCTCCCGCACGACTAGCTACCTAGTAGCCAATATCAGGGTGACAGTCACAGTAAGCTACCTAGTTAGCTAGTGGAAACCCATCGCCAATACGGCAGTTTAATTACTGAAAATGTACATTTGTGTGTGTGTGTGTGTAAAACTAACAGTGAAATACGACTCAGACTCATCCTCCGGCTTAAAAAAAAATGAAATTCAAAATCTCTCGGTATGGTAGCTCAATGTACGGTAGTTGCCTGGTAATACACGAAGAGAAAAAACGCCACAGCTCAATCAAAGCCGTCTCACCTATAGCAGAGAACTTTCTACCCACTCACCCTATCGCCATATTGAGATTCAGATACACACTTATCCCATTTCAGTCACGCCCTAATCTTCGTATTCTGCTGTCTAGGGGTTTTGTATGTCTATGTGTTAGTTGCCTGCGTCTGCACTTATCATATATAGCTTCACGTTCGTTTTGTTGTTTTGTAAGTTTGTTTTAAGTGTTCTTTGTTTCATTAAATAAGAAGATGTGTTCATCTCACGCTGCGCCTCTGTCTCATCCGTGACAATTTAATCTAACTGATGATTTTTTTTGGAGACCTATAATATATAGGTCTCAACAGGAGACTCCATTATTTATTGATATGCATCAGTTCTAGAGTATTAACATGTTTAATGGAAAAAGGTTTGGACATAGGAGTCTCCGTGATGACAAACTAAACCGACTACCTTTAAGTGTCACAACGTGTACGCGTGCTGCTCTCGCTCCTCTCATAACTGTAGCGCTCTCTCTCAGCGCACATCCGGTCCTCCCCATCACTCACTCAGCAACATCATGTCTCACTGCCTGACAGTCAGGAGCAGGTCACAGTGAAATATATATATATATTTTAAGATACATATTTTGTCGGTCGCGGTGCAATTTAAAAATAGCCCAAAACCCCAACCCGCGCAATAAATTATCTGTCATGACATTGTTTTCAAAGTGGCCCAATTTCAGTGGAAAACCTAAAATATGGCAACTCTGAGCATATTGTGCAGAACAAGCAAGCAGGGGGGCAATCCCGAGCTAGTGAGATCCTATTTGCGCGTTGTAGTATTATTTGCATATTTCTGTTAGGGAACGCCTCCCTTGTGCATGTGCGCAAACTCAATTAGACCTTTCACTGCTTCTAAACAAAGCATATATTTTTTTTTAGACTTTGGCAAGGCGTCAAGTCTATAAAACTTAGTGGACTGTATTGGTAACATATTTTATTTTTGGGGAGCGAACAATAGATTAAAATCTGATATTTAATCGATGAGAAAAAGTGCAGAATGTCGGCCCAGTTTCATCTAGTTCCATCCTCTCCTACTACCCGAGACTGGACTTCCTCTCACTACCATATTTGATAGTGAGAAAAGGTTCTAAACGGATGCTTCAGCGTTATAGCCCCTGTGACGTGTCTGGATTGCCCCGTCTGTACGTGATGAAACGGCTATTGTTGCAACCGCTAGACCCGGGTTCACTGAGTTATAATGAGAACGCCCCCGTTTCATATGCGGTTATTGCGAGCGCAGCTTTGAGGTTTACAGGCACAGGAAATCGTTCCTTTTCCTGGATAGGCCGGAAAAAGTGAGTGATAGTCCCAAATATATTTCCTGTGTCTATGAACCTCACAGCTGCGCCAGTAATAGCGCATATCATATAAATATATATATATATACAAATATGATATATATAATTTATTTTTTTATTATATATAAAAAAATATATAGATTTTTTTTTTTATTGCAACAATAATAACAATATTACACATCAATACAGGGACATTCCTGTGAATGCAATGAAAAACATTTAATTATAGATCACCAATTAGACATTAACAGACGTTCAGAGACATGACTTCTGTAATAAGGCATATAAATCAGGACAACCAGCACTTGTAGGGAGGGTCAAGCGATTGATGTTTGCGCCTTTCACAGAGAGCGCTGTACACAGAAATATCGGTTGTAACCGGTCCAGCACTGCTCTAAATCCCTTCATATGTTATTTCAAGAGGTAGACTGGCTCTGTCAGCCAAAACAGCCAAATACTCCATCTGAATGTGAATTGATTCTAGAAACATATTTTTATTTTACCGTTATTTAACTAGGCAAGTCAGTTAAGAACAAATTCTTATTTTCAATAACGGCCTAGGAACAGTGGGTTAACTGCCTGTTCAGGGGAAGAACGACAGATTTGTACCTTGTCAGCTCCGGGATTCAATCTTGCAACCTTTCGGCTAGTAGTCCAACGCTCTAACCACTAGGCTACCTGCGCCCCCCCTCCCCCCTTTACTTTCATATCACATTGAAATAATTTCAGAAATGCAAAATATACACTGTTTTAACTTGCTTTATGTCAGTCGCAGCCAACAGTATTTTTCAGTTACATCGTGTTTCTGTCCGCCTTCTTCCAATGACGCGCCGGTGTTCAGAGCATGGAAGACAGCTAGTTAGCACAGGTGGTCACCTCTGTCTTCCCAAAACACCAGCTGTAACATGGACCGTGTGGGAACAATAACCTTAACCCTATAAAGGTGTTTAGTAATTAAACCTTTCAATTTTTTAAAAACAAATTCTCACTGATATGAAAGATACGAAAGATATGAAAGGTATGTTTCCAAAACCGTTCCGCAAGTGGTCTGTGTTCACGTTCAGAGTGTCGGGGCTCTTAATAAAAATTCCCCGGGAAGAAGATACGTTAATCAATAGGCGCCAAAGGCATGTATGGTCTATGAATCGGGTAGGGCTGTCCACGCCTACAACCAGAGCAGAGGTACAACTTATATTGAGAGTTATTATACCAGATGTATCACTATGACCTAAGTGGTAAGACAAATGCACTTTTGTACTGAAGACAGATTGTCAAGGAAAGCAATAGTGGGGATAATCTGGTGACAGTTCCACCTCCACCAAATTCTAAACTCCAAGACTGGTTATGTTTTGATGGTGTGTGTCATGTGTATTTGCTGCAGATGGAGATAGTGGCCTCATCTCAGAGTTCACAACCATTTACAGAGTTAAACAACTGCTCTCGCGAGATCCAAGGGCTCAATGCAATGGGTCTTATGAAACTGTTTCACGGATCTCGCGTGAATACGCCACTGACGGCAGTGAAATTGAGGCAGGGGTGAGAGGTACCCATGAGATGTTTTGAGAATTTTTATACAATTATTTATTTAAATAAAAATGGCCGCCGTAGAGAGCGGAGACGAGAGACTGTAAGTGTGAATTACATGTATTCACCATTTCAATGTCGAGTTAGATGAATGTTCAAGTCGTTTAAAATGTATTGCTGTATTTAGCTAAAGTAATGCGTTGTATGTTTATTATGAACTGGTCAGCAGGCAACTGAAAGAGGCGTTCTGAGTACGTCACCAAATTATACAGAAATAAGTATTCCCCTCTACTTTAGCAGATCATCATAGATGAGCAAGGAAATGGTCTCCGTTAGATTGCTGTCGTGTGTGTGTGTCATTTTCTGACCTCTGAAAACACAGCCCGTAGATTTTGTAAATATATTTACTGTCAACAAAAATATATCCAGTTGTGTTGTGTTTGCACTCTATTTGTCCACATCCTCCACCCTCATAACCAATTTGGCTTGCTGGCTAAATAGCTGGATAGGATGTAGCGTCATCTGGTTACTCATGTGGCCATTTGACGTGGTAATTTTGCGACAGAATAGCCGCATATCATTACTGTGTTGTTATGACGTAAACCATTTATTGATTTTCTTTACGTAGAAAAGTGTTTGTTTGGTTATGACGACTGTTATCATTAGCTAAATACTAGAGCAAGCTGACATGAGTTGGCCCATTTTCTAGAATAACAAATAATGTTATGGAGCAATCAAGGTATTGCTTTAATAGCATGAAGGACTGAGTATCATATGGTAGAAAATTATACTGATGTACCGTGAAAATAATGCCCCGTATTTTCGCTGTATTTAGCTAAAGTAATGCGTTGTATGTTTATTATGAACTGGTCAGCAGGCAACTGAAAGAGGCGTTCTGAGTACGTCACCAAATTATACAGAAATAAGTATTCCCCTTCTGGTACAAAAACAAACAAAACAATGTATTATAAATGATTCTTTATATGCATTACAATTATTCAGTTAGATTGAAGTGAATAGCATATTGTGATGTAGCTGCTGCTGTAGGCTACTTCTATCTTTACTGTTGTGTAGATCAGAATAATGATAAGATGTAAGACGCGTGTGTGTATGTGGAACGATCATGTGCAGTTCAAAATATTCGAACCATTCACATCTCTTGCCTCGTGGCTTCTCTGACTGGCTGCGTCATTCGATATGCCTGCTATCGGGAAGGCGCTTATTTCCACAGTGAGTAGAATATGGTTCAGCCCACTTCAGGCAGGTTTGGTCCTTAATACCATATATGTATATATTTCACATACGTGAAGAAACAGCACAACACAATATATTTTTCCCCCCAATTTTTTTTTTTAAATTTTTTTATTTTTACGACCTTTGTGAATAGGTAGTGAGTTGGTTGGGAGCAAGCTGAGGTTTGTAATTTATCTGTGACTTTTTGTTTAAAACATGTTGTACTCTTATCGGCATTGAAGATACGTTTGCAAAATTCTTGGAACTTTCAATAAATTCCCTGGTTTTCCAAAAAAAAAACTTGGTTGGAGGATACTGGACTCCCTGCTTATTCCCTCCAGTTTCCGGGAATACTCAAACTGGGATTTCGGAAAAAACAGGGAATTTATTGAAATTCACAGTACATTTGTTGGGGGGGCAACCCTAGGTAAGGATAGCCATTCTCCATATTTTATGGTCTGATCAGCTGAGACCATACCTCTGCTCTGCCTCTCCCCCTCATGACTAACGTTGTCTTCCACAGCAGTGAGGAGAAGAGTGAAGATGCCAACCAGAATCAGAGCTCCAACGACAAGTACCCTAAGACACACAGCAAGCCAAAGAAGGTGAGGCGGGAGTGGAGGGATATGGAGAAGGAGAGGCTGGAGTCTTCATCCACCACCACTATGTCCTCCCCTCCTCCTCATCCTCCAGTCCAGCAGCCCAGTGCGCACCTGGCTGAGGCGGGGCCCTCGGTGCCCATGGTTACTGCAGTTGGCGAGGCCTCGGCTCTCTCTGAGTCCCCTGCTTCGCCCAAACAGAGGAGGTCCATCATCAGGGACCGAGGTCCGCTCTACGACGACCCGTCTCTACCCCAGGGCTGGACACGTAAACTCAAACAACGCAAGTCTGGGCGGTCCGCTGGGAAGTTTGACGTCTACTTGATGAAGTGAGTAGGCTATGAGAGAGAGCCATATCAAGAATTGTCTCTCAAAAGCATATCTGAAATAATGTCATGATATGATCATATTAAATATAATACAGAGAGATATGATTCAGAGAGATATGATACAGAGAGATATGATACAGAGAAATGATGCAGAGAGATATGATACAGAGAGATATGATTCAGAGAGATATGATACAGAGATGTGATATTAAATATTTTGCTGGAAGTAGTGAACAAAATCTTGTCTGTTTCGTCCCTCATTGATATTGTAATGTGACTGAACCGTGTAGAGAGTGTTTTACAGGACTGGTTTAATGTGACTGAACCATATAGAGAGTGTTTTACAGGACTGGTTTAATGTGACTGAACTTTAGAGTGTTTTTCAGGACTGGTTTAATGTGACTGAACCGTATAGAGAGTGTTTTTCAGGACTGGTTTAATGTGACTGAACTTTAGAGTGTTTTACAGGACTGGTTTAATGTGACTGAACCGTATAGAGAGTGTTTTACAGGACTGGTTTAATGTGACTGAACTTTAGAGTGTTTTACAGGACTGGTTTAATGTGACTGAACTTTAGAGTGTTTTTCAGGACTGGTTTAATGTGACTGAACCGTATAGAGAGTGTTTTTCAGGACTGGTTTAATGTGACTGAACTTTAGAGTGTTTTACAGGACTGGTTTAATGTGACTGAACCGTATAGAGAGTGTTTTACAGGACTGGTTTAATGTGACTGAACTTTAGAGTGTTTTACAGGACTGGTTTAATGTGACTGAACTTTAGAGTGTTTTACAGGACTGGTTTAATGTGACTGAACTTTAGAGTGTTTTTCAGGACTGGTTTAATGTGACTGAACCGTATGAGAGAGTGTTTTTCAGGACTGGTTTAATGTGACTGAACTTTAGAGTGTTTTACAGGACTGGTTTAATGTGACTGAACCGTATAGAGAGTGTTTTACAGGACTGGTTTAATGTGACTGAACTTTAGAGTGTTTTTCAGGACTGGTTTAATGTGACTGAACCGTATAGAGAGTGTTTTACAGGACTGGTTTAATGTGACTGAACTTTAGAGTGTTTTTCAGGACTGGTTTAATGTGACTGAACCGTATAGAGAGTGTTTTACAGGACTGGTTTAATGTGACTGAACTTTAGAGTGTTTTTCAGGACTGGTTTAATAATGTGACTGAACTTTAGAGTGTTTTACAGGACTGGTTTAATGTGACTGAACTTTAGAGTGTTTTTCAGGACTGGTTTAATGTGACTGAACCGTAGAGAGAGTATTTTACAGGACTGGTTTAATGTGACTGAACTTTAGAGTGTTTTACAGGACTGGTTTAATGTGACTGAACTTTAGAGTGTTTTTCAGGACTGGTTTAATGTGACTGAACGTATAGAGAGTGTTTTACAGGACTGGTTTAATGTGACTGAACTTTAGAGTGTTTTTCAGGACTGGTTTAATGTGACTGAACTTTAGAGTGTTTTTCAGGACTGGTTTAATGTGACTGAGTGTTTTACAGGACTGGTTTAATGTGACTGAACTTTAGAGTGTTTTTCAGGACTGGTTTAATGTGACTGAACCGTATAGAGAGTGTTTTACAGGACTGGTTTAATGTGACTGAACTTTAGAGTGTTTTTCAGGACTGGTTTAATGTGACTGAACTTTAGAGTGTTTTACAGGACTGGTTTAATGTGACTGAACTTTAGAGTGTTTTTCAGGACTGGTTTAATGTGACTGAACTTTAGTGTTTTGTTTTTCAGGACTGGTTTAATGTGACTGAACCGTGTAGAGAGTGTTTTACAGGACTGGTTTAATGTGAGTGTTTTACAGGACTGGTTTAATGTGACTGAACTTTAGAGTGTTTTACAGGACTGGTTTAATGTGACTGAACCGTATAGAGAGTGTTTTTCAGGACTGGTTTAATGTGACTGAACTTTAGAGTGTTTTACAGGACTGGTTTAATGTGACTGAACTTTAGAGTGTTTTACAGGACTGGTTTAATGTGACTGAACTTTAGAGTGTTTTTCAGGACTGGTTTAATGTGACTGAACCGTATAGAGAGTGTTTTTCAGGACTGGTTTAATGTGACTGAACTTTAGAGTGTTTTACAGGACTGGTTTAACGTGACTGAACTTTAGAGTGTTTTTCAGGACTGGTTTAATGTGACTGAACTTTAGAGTGTTTTACAGGACTGGTTTAATGTGACTGAACTTTAGAG
Source organism: Oncorhynchus clarkii lewisi (assembly GCF_045791955.1). Lineage (NCBI taxonomy): Eukaryota > Metazoa > Chordata > Actinopteri > Salmoniformes > Salmonidae > Oncorhynchus > Oncorhynchus clarkii. Next base: position 73,002,080 of record NC_092162.1, read on the forward strand.
TGTTTTTCAGGACTGGTTTAATGTGACTGAACTTTAGAGTGTTTTTCAGGACTGGTTTAATGTGACTGAACTTTAGAGTGTTTTTCAGGACTGGTTTAATGTGACTGAACTTTAGAGTGTTTTACAGGACTGGTTTAATGTGACTGAACTTTAAAGTGTTTTTCAGGACTGGTTTAATGTGACTGAACCGTATAGAGAGTGTTTTTCAGGACTGGTTTAATGTGACTGAACTGAACTTTAGAGTGTTTTACAGGACTGGTTTAATGTGACTGAACTTTAGAGTGTTTTACAGGACTGGTTTAATGTGACTGAACTTTAGAGTGTTTTTCAGGACTGGTTTAATGTGACTGAACTTTAGAGTGTTTTACAGGACTGGTTTAATGTGACTGAACTTTAGAGTGTTTTTCAGGACTGGTTTAATGTGACTGAACTTTAGAGTGTTTTTCAGGACTGGTTTAATGTGACTGAACTTTAGAGTGTTTTTCAGGACTGGTTTAATGTGACTGAACCGTATAGAGAGTGTTTTTCAGGACTGGTTTAATGTGACTGAACTTTAGAGTGTTTTACAGGACTGGTTTAATGTGACTGAACTTTAGAGTGTTTTACAGGACTGGTTTAATGTGACTGAACCGTATAGAGAGTGTTTTTCAGGACTGGTTTAATGTGACTGAACTTTAGAGTGTTTTACAGGACTGGTTTAATGTGACTGAACTTTAGAGTGTTTTACAGGACTGGTTTAATGTGACTGAACTTTAGAGTGTTTTTCAGGACTGGTTTAATGTGACTGAACTTTAGAGTGTTTTACAGGACTGGTTTAATGTGACTGAACTTTAGAGTGTTTTTCAGGACTGGTTTAATGTGACTGAACCGTATAGAGAGTGTTTTTCAGGACTGGTTTAATGTGACTGAACTTTAGAGTGTTTTACAGGACTGGTTTAATGTGACTGAACTTTAGAGTGTTTTTCAGGACTGGTTTAATGTGACTGAACTTTAGAGTGTTTTACAGGACTGGTTTAATGTGACTGAACTTTAGAGTGTTTTTCAGGACTGGTTTAATGTGACTGAACTTTAGAGTGTTTTTCAGGACTGGTTTAATGTGACTGAACCGTATAGAGAGTGTTTTTCAGGACTGGTTTAATGTGACTGAACTTTAGAGTGTTTTTCAGGACTGGTTTAATGTGACTGAACTTTAGAGTGTTTTACAGGACTGGTTTAATGTGACTGAACTTTAAAGTGTTTTTCAGGACTGGTTTAATGTGACTGAACCGTATAGAGAGTGTTTTTCAGGACTGGTTTAATGTGACTGAACTTTAGAGTGTTTTACAGGACTGGTTTAATGTGACTGAACTTTAGAGTGTTTTTCAGGACTGGTTTAATGTGACTGAACTTCAGAGTGTTTTACAGGACTGGTTTAATGTGACTGAACTTTAGAGTGTTTTTCAGGACTGGTTTAATGTGACTGAACTTTAGAGTGTTTTTCAGGACTGGTTTAATGTGACTGAACCGTATAGAGAGTGTTTTACAGGACTGGTTTAATGTGACTGAACTTTAGAGTGTTTTTCAGGACTGGTTTAATGTGACTGAACCGTATAGAGAGTGTTTTTCAGGACTGGTTTAATGTGACTGAACTTTAGAGTGTTTTACAGGACTGGTTTAATGTGACTGAACCGTATAGAGAGTGTTTTACAGGACTGGTTTAATGTGACTGAACTTTAGAGTGTTTTTCAGGACTGGTTTAATGTGACTGAACTTTAGAGTGTTTTTCAGGACTGGTTTAATGTGACTGAACCGTATAGAGAGTGTTTTACAGGACTGGTTTAATGTGACTGAACTTTAGAGTGTTTTTCAGGACTGGTTTAATGTGACTGAACCGTATAGAGAGTGTTTTTCAGGACTGGTTTAATGTGACTGAACTTTAGAGTGTTTTACAGGACTGGTTTAATGTGACTGAACCGTATTAGAGTGTTTTACAGGACTGGTTTAATGACTGAACGTTTAGAGTGTTTTACAGGACTGGTTTAATGTGACTGAACTTTAGAGTGTTTTTCAGGACTGGTTTAATGTGACTGAACCGTATAGTTTAAGAGTGTTTTACAGGACTGGTTTAATGTGACTGAACTTTAGAGTGTTTTTACAGGACTGGTTTAATGTGACTGAACCGTATAGAGAGTGTGTTTTACAGGACTGGTTTAATGTGACTGAACTTTAGAGTGTTTTTACAGGACTGGTTTAATGTGACTGAACTGGTTTAATGTGACTGAACCGTATAGAGAGTGTTTTACAGGACTGGTTTAATGTGACTGAACTTTAGAGTGTTTTACAGGACTGGTTTAATGTGACTGAACTTTAGAGTGTTTTTCAGGACTGGTTTAATGTGACTGAACCGTATAGAGAGTGTTTTACAGGACTGGTTTAATGTGACTGAACTTTAGAGTGTTTTTCAGGACTGGTTTAATGTGACTGAACTTTAGAGTGTTTTACAGGACTGGTTTAATGTGACTGAACTTTAGAGTGTTTTTCAGGACTGGTTTAATGTGACTGAACCGTAGAGAGAGTGTTTTACAGGACTGGTTTAATGTGACTGAACTTTAGAGTGTTTTACAGGACTGGTTTAATGTGACTGAACTTTAGAGTGTTTTACAGGACTGGTTTAATGTGACTGAACCGTATAGAGAGTGTTTTTCAGGACTGGTTTAATGTGACTGAACTTTAGAGTGTTTTACAGGACTGGTTTAATGTGACTGAACTTTAGAGTGTTTTACAGGACTGGTTTAATGTGACTGAACTTTAGAGTGTTTTTCAGGACTGGTTTAATGTGACTGAACTTTAGAGTGTTTTACAGGACTGGTTTAATGTGACTGAACTTTAGAGTGTTTTTCAGGACTGGTTTAATGTGACTGAACCGTATAGAGAGTGTTTTTCAGGACTGGTTTAATGTGACTGAACTTTAGAGTGTTTTACAGGACTGGTTTAATGTGACTGAACTACAGGACTGGTTTTAGAGTGTTTTTCAGGACTGGTTTAATGTGACTGAACTTTAGAGTGTTTTACAGGACTGGTTTAATGTGACTGAACTTTAGAGTGTTTTTCAGGACTGGTTTAATGTGACTGAACCGTATAGAGAGTGTTTTTCAGGACTGGTTTAATGTGACTGAACTTTAGAGTGTTTTACAGGACTGGTTTAATGTGACTGAACTTTAGAGTGTTTTTCAGGACTGGTTTAATGTGACTGAACTTTAGAGTGTTTTACAGGACTGGTTTAATGTGACTGAACTTTAGAGTGTTTTTCAGGACTGGTTTAATGTGACTGAACTTTAGAGTGTTTTTCAGGACTGGTTTAATGTGACTGAACTTTAGAGTGTTTTTCAGGACTGGTTTAATGTGACTGAACTTTAGAAAGTTTTACAGGACTGGTTTAATGTGACTGAACTTTAAAGTGTTTTTCAGGACTGGTTTAATGTGACTGAACCGTATAGAGAGTGTTTTTCAGGACTGGTTTAATGTGACTGAACTTTAGAGTGTTTTACAGGACTGGTTTAATGTGAATGAACTTTAGAGTGTTTTTCAGGACTGGTTTAATGTGACTGAACTTTAGAGTGTTTTACAGGACTGGTTTAATGTGACTGAACTTTAGAGTGTTTTTCAGGACTGGTTTAATGTGACTGAACTTTAGAGTGTTTTTCAGGACTGGTTTAATGTGACTGAACGTATAGAGAGTGTTTTTCAGGACTGGTTTAATGTGACTGAGAGTGTTTTTCAGGACAGGACTGTGTTTACAGGACTGGTTTAATGTGACTGAACTTTAGAGTGTTTTTCAGGACTGGACTTTAGAGTGTTTTACAGGACTGGTTTAATGTGACTGTGTTTTTACAGGACTGGTTTAATGTGACTGAAGTTTAATGTGACTGAACTTTAGAGTGTTTTACAGGACTGGTTTAATGTGACTGAACTTTAGAGTGTTTTACAGGACTGGTTTAATGTGACTGAACCGTATAGAGAGTGTTTTTCAGGACTGGTTTAATGTGACTGAACTTTAGAGTGTTTTACAGGACTGGTTTAATGTGACTGAACTTTAGAGTGTTTTACAGGACTGGTTTAATGTGACTGAACTTTAGAGTGTTTTTCAGGACTGGTTTAATGTGACTGAACTTTAGAGTGTTTTACAGGACTGGTTTAATGTGACTGAACTGAACTTTAGAGTGTTTTTCAGGACTGGTTTAATGTGACTGAACCGTATAGAGAGTGTTTTTCAGGACTGGTTTAATGTGACTGAACTTTAGAGTGTTTTACAGGACTGGTTTAATGTGACTGAACTTTAGAGTGTTTTTCAGGACTGGTTTAATGTGACTGAACTTTAGAGTGTTTTACAGGACTGGTTTAATGTGACTGAACTTTAGAGTGTTTTTCAGGACTGGTTTAATGTGACTGAACTTTAGAGTGTTTTTCAGGACTGGTTTAATGTGACTGAACTTTAGAGTGTTTTTCAGGACTGGTTTAATGTGACTGAACTTTAGAGTGTTTTACAGGACTGGTTTAATGTGACTGAACTTTAGAGTGTTTTTCAGGACTGGTTTAATGTGACTGAACCGTATAGAGAGTGTTTTTCAGGACTGGTTTAATGTGACTGAACTTTAGAGTGTTTTACAGGACTGGTTTAATGTGACTGAACTTTAGAGTGTTTTTCAGGACTGGTTTAATGTGACTGAACTTCAGAGTGTTTTACAGGACTGGTTTAATGTGACTGAACTTTAGAGTGTTTTTCAGGACTGGTTTAATGTGACTGAACTTTAGAGTGTTTTTCAGGACTGGTTTAATGTGACTGAACTTTAGAGTGTTTTTCAGGACTGGTTTAATGTGACTGAACTTTAGAGTGTTTTACAGGACTGGTTTAATGTGACTGAACTTTAGAGTGTTTTTCAGGACTGGTTTGAGGTTGATGGAAATACAAAAATGGACACTTCAGAAAGTATTCAGACCCCTTGACTTTTTCCACATTTTGTTACGTTACAGCCTTATTCTAAAATATATATATTTTTTTATTCCTTGGTAATCTACACACATTAACCCATAATGGCAGAGCGAAAACAGGTTTTTAGACATTTTTGCAAATCTATTAAAAATGTTAAATACCTTATTAACATAAGTATTCAGACCCTTCGCTATGAGACTCTATATTGAGGTCAGATGCATCATGTTTCCATTGATCATCCTTAAGATGTTTCTCCAACTTGATTGGATTCCACTTGTGGTACATTCAATTGATTGGACATGATTTGGGAAGGCACACACCTGTCTATATAAGGTCCCACAGTTGACAGTGCATTTCAGAGCAAATACCAAGCCATGATATCGAAGGAATTGTCCGTAGACCTCCGAGACAGGATTGTGTCGAGGCACAGATCTGGAGAAGGGTACCAAAACATTTAAATGGGGAATAGTTTGGAACCACCAAGACTCTTCCTAGAGCTGGCTGCTCGGCCAAACTGAGCAATGGGGAGAGAAGGGTCTTGGTCAGGGAGGTGACCAAGAATCCAATGTTCACTCTGACAGAGCTCCAGAGTTCCTCTGTGGAGATGTGGAGAACCTTCCAGAAGGACAACCATCTCTGCAGCACTCCACCAATCAGGCCTTTATGGTAGAGTGACCAGACGGAAGCCATTCCTAAGTTAAAAGCACATGACAGCCCGCTTGGAGTTTGCCAAAAGGCACCTAAAGACTATCAGACCATGAAAAACAAGATTCTCCGATCTGATAAAACCAAGATTGAACTGTTTGGCCTGAATGCCAAGTGTCAGGTCTGGAGGAAACTTGGCACCATCTCTACGGTGAAGCATGGTGGTGGCAGCGTCATGCTGTGAGGATGTTTTTCAGCAGCAGGGACTGGGAGACTAGTCAGTATCGAGGCAAAGATGAACAGAGCAAAGTACAGAGAGCTCGTTGATGAAAACCTGCTCCAGAGTAATCAGGACCTCAGACTTGGGCGAAGGTTCATCTTCCAACAGGATAACGACCCAAAGCACGCAGCCAATACAATGTAGGAGTGGCTTCGGGACAAGTCTGTGAATGTCCTTGAGTGGCCCAACCAGAGCCTGGACTTAAACCCAATCGGACATCTCTGGAGAGACCTGAAAATAGTTGTGTAGCAACGCTCCCCATCCAACCTGACAGAGCTTGAGGAGATCTGCAGAGAAGAATGGGAGATACTCCCCAAATACAAGTGTGCTAAGCTTGTAGAGTCATACCCAAGAAGACACAAGGCTGTAATCGCTGCCAAAGGTGCTTCAACAAAGTACTGAGTAAAAGGTCTGAATACTTAAGTAAATGTGTCATTATGTGTCATCATTCGTCATTATGGGTTATTGTGTGTCGATTGATGAGTTTAAAAAAATGTAATCCATTTTAGAATAAGGCAGTAACCTAAGAAAATGTGGAAAAAGTTAAAGGGGTTTGAATTCGTTCCGAAGGTACTGTGTATTTTTCTGAATCTGGAGATATTTGCTCAGTTCATACTGATACTCGTACCTGCCCACCTTGTATTTCACCACACTTACAGTTGAAGTCAGAAGTTTACAAACACCTTAGCCAAATACATTTAAACTCAGTTTTTCACAATTCCTGACATTTAATCCTAGTAAAAATTCCCTGTCTTAGGTCAGTTAGGATCACCACTTTTTAAGAATGTGAAATGTCAGAATAATGTTAGAGAGAATGATTGATTTATTTCAGATTTTATTTCTTTCATCACATTCCCAGTGGGTGAGAAGTTTACATACACTCAATTAATATTTGGTAGCATTGCCTTTAAATTGTTTAACTTGGGTCAAACGTTTCGGGTAGCCTTCCACAAGCTTCCCACAATAAGGTGGAGGAATTTTGGCCCATTCCTCCTGACAGAGCTGGTAACCGAGTCAGGTTTGTAGGCCTCCTTGCTCGCACACTCTTTTTCAGTTCTGCCCACAAATGTTCTATAGGATTGAGGTCAGGGCTTTGTGATGGCCACTCCAATACCTTGACATTGTTGTCCTTAAGCCATTTTGCCACAACTTTGGAAGTATGCTTGGGGTCATTGATCATTTGGAAGACCCATTTGCAACCAAACTTTAACTTTAACTAGACTGATGTCTTGAGATGTTGCTTCAATATATCCACATAATTTCCCTTTCCTGATGATGCCATCTATTCTGTGAAGTGCACCAGTCCCTTCTGCAGCAAAGCACCCCCACAACATGATGCTGCTACCCCCACAACATGATGCTGCTACCCCCGTGCTTCACGGTTGGGATGGTGTTCTTCGGCTTGCAAGCCTCCCCCTTTTTCATCAAACATAATGATGGTCATTATGGCCAAACAGTTCTATTTTTTTTTTCATCAGACCAGAAAACATTTCTCCAAAAAGTATGCTATTTGTCCCCATGTGCAGTTGCAAACCGAAGTCTGGCTTTGTTACGGTGGTTTTGGAGCAGTGGCTTCTTCCTTGCTGAGCGGCCTTTCAGGTTATGTCGATATAGGACTCGTTTTACTGTAGATATAGATACTTTTGTACCTGTTTCCTCCAGAATCTTCACAAGGTCCTTTGCTGTTGTTCTGGGATTGATTTGCACTTTTTGCACCAAAGTACGTTCATCTCTAGGAGACAGAACGCATCTCCTTCCTGAGCGGTATGACGGCTGCGTGGTCTCATGGTGTTTATACTTGTGTACTATTGGTTGTACAGATGAACGTGGTACCTTCAGGCGTTTGGAAATTGCTTCCAAGGATGAACCAGACTTGTGGAGGTTAACAATGTTTTTTCTGAGGTCTTGGCTGATTTCTTTGGATTTTCCCATGATGTCAAGCAAAGAGGCACTGAGTTTGAAGGTAGGCCTTCAAATACGTCCACAGGTACACCTCCAATTGATTCAAATGATGTCAGTTAGCCTATCAGAAGCTTCTAAAGCCATGACATCATTGTCTGGAGTTTTCCAAGCTGTTTAAAGGCACAGTCAACTTAGTGTATGTAAACTTCTGACCCACTGGAATTGTGACAGTGAATTATAAGTGAAATAATCTGTCTGTAAACAATTGTTGGAAAAAATTACTTGTGTCATGCACAAAGTAGATGTCCTAACCGACTAAACTATAGCTTGTTAACAAGAAATTTGTGGAGTGGTTGAAAAACGAGTTTTAATGACTCCAACCTAAGTGTATGTAAACTAGTTTTAATGACTCCAACCTAAGTGGATGTAAACTTCTGACTTCAACTGTATCTTTACAGATGTTTACAGATCCGTTTACAGAAATGACGATTAAAGAGAAGTTAACTGTTAGGACCTTTACAGAAATTACATTTACAGATCGGTTTACCGTTAAGGACATTTACAGATAGGATGTTTACAGGGCAGTTAACATTTAGGACATTTACAGTTAGGATGTTTACAGGGCAGTTTACATTTAGGACATTTACAGTTAGGATGTTTACAGGGCAGTTTACATTTAGGACATTTACAGTTAGGATGTTTACAGGGCAGTTTACGTTTAGGACATTTACAGTTAGGATGTTTACAGGGCAGTTTACATTTAGGACATTTACAGTTAGGGTGTTTACAGGGCAGTTTACGTTTAGGACATTTACAGTTAGGATGTTTACAGGGCAGTTTACGTTTAGGACATTTACAGTTAGGATGTTTACAGGGCAGTTTACGTTTAGTACATTTACAGTTAGGATGTTTACAGGGCAGTTTACATTTAGGGCATTTACAGTTAGGGTGTTTACAGGGCAGTTTACGTTTAGGACATTTACAGTTAGGATGTTTACAGGACAGTTTACGTTTAGGACATTTACAGTTAGGAAGTTTACATTTAGGACATTTACAGTTAGGATGTTTACAGATCCGTTTACAGTCGGGACATTCGTTGTGATCTGTATTTCAGCCCAGAGGGGAAAGCCTTCCGTTCCAAGGTGGAGCTGATTGCCTTCTTCCAGAAGGTAGGAGACACCGCCACCGACCCCAACGACTTCGACTTCACCGTGACAGGGCGTGGCAGTCCCTCCCGCCGCGAGAAGAGACCCCCAAAGAAACCCAAGGTAATGAAACCGTCAGGGAGGGGCCGGGGTCGGCCGAAGGGGAGTGGGAAGTTACGCCCGGCCATGGAGGGCGTGGCAATGAAGCGTGTGGTGGAGAAGAGTCCTGGGAGGCTCTTGGTCAAAATGCCTTTCAGCGCATCCAAGGCATCTGAAGTGGCGGGGCAGCCGCCATCGCAGGTCGTAGTCGCCAAGATGCGCCCGGCGCGGAAAAGAAAGGCGGACACACAACCGAAGACTGCTCCGAAAAAGCGGGGGCGTAAGCCAGGGTTGGTGTCAGCGGCAGTTGGTGTGGCGGGTTCCAGTACTTCCTCCTACGCAGCGGCTGCTATCCTCGCCGCAGAAGCCAAAAGGAAAGCTCAGAAGGAGTCTTGCACTAAGCCGGTGCAGCAGACCGCTCTGCCCATCAAGAAGCGCAAGACCAGAGAAACTGTTGAGGAGTCGAGAGACATTCCAGCTATAGCCGGGGCAGGGATAGGGACAGGGAGTGCTGTGGTGGTGGCAGCAGCAGAGAGGACAGACCAGGGACAGAAGGATCAGGGACAGAAGCTGCCAAAGAGTCCAGGGAGGAAGCACAAGGACAGTCCCGTGACTGCCGGGCTGTCCGCAGAGGACAGTGGTGGGGCCAGCGTTTGGTCCAGTAGTGGGGCCAGTGGAGGCGGCAGCAGCAGTAGCGTCACTACCCCAAAGAGTCACAGCCACAAGAGAAAAGAACGTACGCCGCACAAACACCTTCATCACCACCACCACCACCACCGTCGCCACAGTCACTCCTCTGTAGTGGAGGATCCTCCTCCCCCACCCTCCCAGCGGCCCCCTCACCACCACCGTCGCCACAGTCACTCCTCTGTAGTGGAGGATCCTCCTCCCCCACCCTCCCAGCGGCCCCCTCACCACCACCGTCGCCACAGTCACTCCTCTGTAGTGGAGGATCCTCCTCCCCCACCCTCCCAGCGGCCCCCTCACCACCACCGTCGCCACAGTCACTCCTCTGTAGTGGAGGATCCTCCTCCCCCACCCTCCCAGCGGCCCCCTCACCATCACTTCCCCGGCTTGACTATGAGCCTGGTCTCCCATACAGCCAGGGCCTCGGTGGGGACAGGGGCCCTCCTGCAGAATGAGCCCCAGGACCTGAGCACCTCCAGGGGCCCCTGCCGGGCCAGCACCACCACGGCCAGAGGAAAGAGAGAGGAGGTCAGGGAGGTCAGACAGGACAGGTGTCCAAAGCCTCCGGCAGCTGCAGTGGTGGGAATGGGTGACACCAGGGCCAACAAGCATCAAGTGGACGTGGCAGCAGGGACGGTGGAAGGGAGGGATTTGAGAGACATTGTATCCTGCTTAGTCGTCCCCAGACCTAGCAGGGAGGAGACGGTCTCAGTCGTCCCCAGACCTAGCAGGGAGGAGACGGTCTCAGTCGTCCCCAGACCTAGCAGGGAGGAGACGGTCTCAGTCGTCCCCAGACCTAGCAGGGAGGAGACGGTCTCAGTTGTACCCAGACCTAGCAGGGAGGAGACGGTCTCAGTCGTCCCCAGACCTAGCAGGGAGGAGACGGTCTCAGTCGTACCCAGACCTAGCAGGGAGGAGACGGTCTCAGTCGTCCCCAGACCTAGCAGTGAGGAGACGGTCTCAGTCGTACCCAGACCTAGCAGGGAGGAGACGGTCTCAGTCGTCCCCAGACCTGGCAGGGAGGAGACGGTCTCAGTCGTCCCCAGACCTAGCAGGGAGGAGACGGTCTCAGTCGTCCCCAGACCTAGCAGGGAGGAGGCGGTCTCAGTCGTCCCCAGACCTAGCAGGGAGGAGACGGTCTCAGTCGTCCCCAGACCTAGCAGGGAGGAGACGGTCTCAGTCGTCCCCAGACCTAGCAGGGAGGAGGCGGTCTCAGTCGTCCCCAGACCTAGCAGGGAGGAGACGGTCGAGTCTCGGACGCCGATCACTGAAAGGGTTAGTTGACTGCATTGCAGGACCCATGTCTGTAAGGAGGGAGGAGACGGTCGAGTCTCGGACGCCGATCACTGAAAGGGTTAGTTGACTGCATTGCAGGACCCATGTCTGTAAGGAGAGAGGAGACGTTTAGTGCAGCAGTAGATTTTATAAGAAAACAACAAACAAAAAATGTGTACATAAAATCAAAAGGCAGCTGTTGGTTGATGTTCTTTCTGTGGGATGGGCTGTTTATTGACAAACAAATAACGCAGCTTAATGAACAACCCACAACAGATTGCTTCCTGATACATTTTTACATGTTTTTGTTGTTGTTTTTTTTGTCATTGTTTTGTTCTTTGTTTCTGCTTTAAATCTGTTAGTCATCCACTGCGACCCATGATCCTTTGCTCAAAGCTTACAGGACGTGGAGGACCTACACTTCCTGTATACATCATCAGCCGGAAACTATGGAATCCATGGTTTAAGATATCATTGTGAAAATGGGACTGAAACAGGGTTGGATTTGCCTAAAGCCAAGGCACCTGTCCTGTCTGGCCCTTTATAAGTGACTTGTCAATGTTGTTGTTCTGTGCTCCGTGGATAGAGGCCTCGCAATATACATATGCCATGCAAGCTTCCAATGCTTCTGTTGTAGCATCCTCTTACTACCGCAGTACGCTCAGGATGAGTCCAAAATGGCACCCGATTCCCCATTTTAATGCACAACTCATAGGGTCCTGGTCAAACAGTGTGCACTGTGTAGGGAATCGGGTGCCATTTTGGATGAAGCCTCGATTTTCAGTTCACGCTCTACAGTCCAGGCCTATTCATTTAGGTGACATATGTTTTCCTCAACCTATATTATGTCAATTCGTCCCAAATGGTACCCTATTCCCTATGTAGTGCACTACTTTAGACCAGGACCCCTAAAAGTAGTGCACTACTTTAGACCAGGACCCTAAAAGTAGTGCACTACTTTAGACCAGGACCACTAAAAGTAGTGCACTACTTTAGACCAGGACCCCTAAAAGTAGTGCACTACATAGAGAAGAGGATATCATTTGGGACTCACCCTGAAGCTTTGAAACTAAAACACTGTTGACGCTGACAGATAACTTCCTATCTGATGGTTGAGGTGATGAAACCACAGGGTTTTAGAGGCCTAGATACACCGACGACGTGTGGTTTGATGAACGTTTGGCTACTGAAAAACAGGTTTCATTTGATTTCAATGTGTTACAATTACAATCCTACTGATGCCTTTTCTCGTCGTTTACTTATGTAATGGAGGCTGACTCCCACAAATAAAGAGAAGCAAATAATCATTAAAACTGTATTTTTTTTTTTTTTTTTTTTTTTTACTAGTAATGCAAATTATATAGTACATGAAACATTGTACCCAGTTTCTCCTAAATTGAAGTGTTTCCCCAACAGTCAGACAGGAAGCTAAAAGCACAACTGGACCCAGGCCTTATTATAGCCAATGCTCCATGGATTCGTCACATTTTTTTGTTGTTGTCAATACCTAAAGTATCAAACGTTTTCTAATACTCAAATTACATCCCAAAGACATTATCAATAACCAAACCCACTGGAGGAAGTGATGCTGTTGTCTGTTGTGTAGGGGTGGGAAAAAAAGGTAAATAATTAAAAGGTAGACAGCATCGTGGGCCAATTTCCACTACAACTAGGAGCGTTGAAGCGCGAGGCTCAACTTCTCCACTGTTTTGGTCCCGTGAAAAATCTAAACCAGTACACTTGTGCAGATACTGTGTGAGAGCAATACTTGCGCATCTCAATATCTCCGCTACTGTTCGTGACAACGTCATTTAGTCAAGTCTACTTTATTTTTTATTTTTTTATGTATTCACTTCAGTTCTAAAAATGTATTTAAATAGAGGATTGATGATTAAATATTCCAGTTTTGACGCAGCCACTGGATGTCAACACAATGCTCCTTTGTGCCATGCGACTGCATTATCTTCTGCGCCATGCGACTGCATTATCTTCTGTGCCATGTGACTGCATTGTCTTCTGTGCCATGCCACTGCATTATCTTCTGTGCCATACGGCTGCATTATTTTCTGTGCCATGCGACTGTGTCATCTTATGTGCCATGCGGCTGCATTATCTTCTGTGCTGTGACTGCATTATCTTATGTGCCGTGCGACTGCATTATCTTCTGTGTCATGTGACTGCATTATCTTCTGTGTCATGTGACTGCATTATCTTCTGTGCCATGTGACTGCATTATCTTCGGTGCCGTGTGACTGCATTATCTTCTGTGCCATGCGACTCCATTATCTTATGTGCATACCACTGCATTATCTTCTGTGACATGCGACTCCATTATCTTCTGTGCACGCACCTGCATTATCTTCTGTGCATACGACTGCATTATCTTCTGTGCCATGTCACTGCATTATCTTATGTGCCATGCGACGGCATTATATTATGTGCGTGCGACTGCATTATCTTATGTGCCGTGCGACTGCATGATCTTCTGTGCCGTGTGACTGCATTATCTTCTGTACCATGTGGCTGCATTATCTTCTGTGCATGTGACTGCATTATCTTCTGTGCCATGCAACTGCATTATCTTCTGTGCATGTGACTGCATTATCTTCTGTGCTCGTGGCTTCATGAAACTTGCTTCTGTTAGACGAGTTGCTCTCCTTTAGTTTAAAATCGCAGGTAGGAAGTCAAGAGATGTGACACAAAACAAAACATAACGCATGCTAGTGATTTTAGGCGGTTTTAGGAAGCTAGAACCTACTCCATGGTCACTATAGAGGGTTTAGGAAGCTAGAACCTACTCCATGGTCACTATAGAGGGTTTTAGGAAGCTAGAACCTACTCCATGGTCACTATAGAGGGTTTTAGGAAGCTAGAACCTACTCCATGGTCACTATAGAGGGTTTTAGGAAGCTAGAACCTACTCCATGGTCACTATAGAGGGTTTTAGGAAGCTAGAACCTACTCCATGGTCACTATAGAGGGTTTTAGGAAGCTAGAACCTACTCCATGGTCACTATAGAGGGTTTTAGGAAGCTAGAACCTACTCCATGGTCACTATAGAGGGTTTTAGGAAGCTAGAACCTACTCCATGGTCACTATAGAGGGTTTTAGGAAGCTAGAACCTACTCCATGGTCACTATAGAGGGTTTTAGGAAGCTAGAACCTACTCCATGGTCACTATAGAGGGTTTTAGGAAGCTAGAACCTACTCCATGGTCACTATAGAGGGTTTTAGGAAGCTAGAATCTACTCCATGGTCACTATAGAGGGTTTTAGGAAGCTAGAATCTACTCCATGGTCACTATAGAGGGTTTTAGGAAGCTAGAACCTACTCCATGGTCACTATAGAGGGTTTTAGGAAGCTAGAACCTACTCCATGGTCACTATAGAGGGTTTTAGGAAGCTAGAATCTACTCCATGGTCACTATAGAGGGTTTTAGGAAGCTAGAATCTACTCCATGGTCACTATAGAGGGTTTTTAGGAAGCTAGAACCTACTCCATGGTCACTATAGAGGGTTTTAGGAAGCTAGAACCTACTCCATGGTCACTATAGAGGGTTTTAGGAAGCTAGAACCTACTCCATGGTCACTATAGGGGGTTTTAGGAAGCTAGAACCTACTCCATGGTCACTATAGAGGGTTTTAGGAAGCTAGAACCTACTCCATGGTCACTATAGAGGGTTTTAGGAAGCTAGAATCTACTCCATGGTCACTATAGAGGGTTTTAGGAAGCTAGAATCTACTCCATGGTCACTATAGAGGGTTTTAGGAAGCTAGAACCTACTCCATGGTCACTATAGAGGGTTTTAGGAAGCTAGAACCTACTCCATGGTCACTATAGAGGGTTTTAGGAAGCTAGAATCTACTCCATGGTCACTATAGAGGGTTTTAGGAAGCTAGAATCTACTCCATGGTCACTATAGAGGGTTTTTAGGAAGCTAGAACCTACTCCATGGTCACTATAGAGGGTTTTAGGAAGCTAGAACCTACTCCATGGTCACTATAGAGGGTTTTAGGAAGCTAGAACCTACTCCATGGTCACTATAGGGGGTTTTAGGAAGCTAGAACCTACTCCATGGTCACTATAGAGGGTTTTAGGAAGCTAGAACCTACTCCATGGTCACTATATAGGGATTTAGGAAGCTAGAACCTACTCCATGGTCACTATAGAGGGTTTTAGGAAGCTAGAACCTACTCCATGGTCACTATAGAGGGTTTTAGGAAGCTAGAACCTACTCCATGTGCATGGTCACTATAGAGGGTTTTAGGACACTAGAACCTACTCCATGGTCACTATAGAAGGTGTAGGAAGCTAGAACCTACTCTATGGTCACTATAGAGGGTTTTAGGAAGCTAGAACCTACTCCATGGTCACTATAGAGGGTTTTAGGAAGCTAGAACCTACTCCATGGTCACTATAGAGGGTTTTAGGAAGCTAGAACCTACTCCATGGTCACTATAGAGGGTTTTAGGAAGCTAGAACCTACTCTATGGTCACTATAAAGGGTTTTAGGAAGCTAGAACCTACTCCATGTCCTTAGTCACTATAGAGGGGTTTAGGAAGCAAGAACCTACTCCATGGTCACTATAGAGGGTTTAGGAAGCTAGAATCTACTCCATGGTCACTATAGAGGGTTTTTAGGAAGCTAGAACCTACTCCATGGTCACTATAGAGGGTTTTAGGAAGCTAGAACCTACTCCATGGTCACTATAGAGGGTTTTAGGAAGCTAGAACCTACTCCATGGTCACTATAGGGGGTTTTAGGAAGCTAGAACCTACTCCATGGTCACTATAGAGGGTTTTAGGAAGCTAGAACCTACTCCATGGTCACTATATAGGGATTTAGGAAGCTAGAACCTACTCCATGGTCACTATAGAGGGTTTTAGGAAGCTAGAACCTACTCCATGGTCACTATAGAGGGTTTTAGGAAGCTAGAACCTACTCCATGTGCATGGTCACTATAGAGGGTTTTAGGACACTAGAACCTACTCCATGGTCACTATAGAAGGTGTAGGAAGCTAGAACCTACTCTATGGTCACTATAGAGGGTTTTAGGAAGCTAGAACCTACTCCATGGTCACTATAGAGGGTTTTAGGAAGCTAGAACCTACTCCATGGTCACTATAGAGGGTTTTAGGAAGCTAGAACCTACTCCATGGTCACTATAGAGGGTTTTAGGAAGCTAGAACCTACTCTATGGTCACTATAAAGGGTTTTAGGAAGCTAGAACCTACTCCATGTGCATGGTCACTATAGAGGGTTTTAGGACACTAGAACCTACTCCATGGTCACTATAGAAGGTGTAGGAAGCTAGAACCTACTCTATGGTCACTATAGAGGGTTTAGGAAGCTAGAACCTACTCCATTGTCACTATAGAGGGTTTAGGAAGCTAGAACCTACTCCATGGTCACTATAGAGGGTGTAGGAAACTAGAACCTACTCCATGGCCACTATAGAGGGTTTAGGAAGCTAGAACCTACTCCATGGTCACTATAGAGGGTTTTAGGAAACTAGAACCTACTCCATGGTCACTATAGAGGGTTTTAGGAAGCTAGAACCTACTCCATGGTCACTATAGAGGGTTTTAGGAAACTAGAACCTACTCCATGGTCACTATAGAGGGTTTTAGGAAGCTAGAACCTACTCCATGTGCATGGTCACTATAGAGGGTGTAGGAAGCTAGAACCTACTCCATGTGCATGGTCACTATAGAGGGTTTTAGGAAGCTAGAACCTACCAGCGTTTTTAGATAAGAAATCATGCGAACAGTGACATCATAGTCAGTCAGATTTAAAACGTATGGTTGGAATTAAATCAAATCTGCAGTGAGCAGAAATCGGCATTCCTGCGCAGACAATTAGTCTACAATTTGTGTGTTGATCACAAGCTAAATTTAAATCTGTTTTGTTTCACCCCATTAACAATGTCTCGCTAAATACATTAGTTAAATACATTAGTTAATTACATTAGTTAAATACATTAGTTAATTACATTAGTTAAATACACTAGTTAATTACATTAGTTAAATACATTAGTTAATTACATTAGTTAAATACACTAGTTAATTACATTAGTTAAATACATTAGTTAATTACATTAGTTAAATACACTAGTTAATTACATTAGTTAAATACATGAGTTAATTACATTAGTTAAATTCATTCCTTTTTTTTTCTCCTTCTGGCTCAACAACAAATGTTTTAATGAATTTTACCCTACACTCAATCCCTCACTCACACAGAAGCAATTCCATAAAGGTACCGTAATAGGGCCCTGACTAGAAAAACATTGTTTCTAATCTGTGCTCAGTCTTGGATATGAAAAAAACGTATTCTTGCACGTCAAAACTCCAGAGATCTATTTGTTATTGACTTCTTACTTTGTAACATATTATATGATAGTATAGATTTATTATTACTTTAAAGCAACGATATGTTAAATGTGTAATTCTCTGTGATGGACATCGTGACGACAGTATGGATGTTGTGTAGAGTGGACCTGTTACAGTAGTTTGCTTAAACAGTAGTATTCCGTTTTGGGTTAGGGTCAACACCAGACGTCACAAAACATACATATATATATATATTTTTTTTTTTACATCTGCACGAGCATTTTCTTCTGCCTTCCTGTAGATCAGATGTAAAAACTGTGAAAGTTCAGACCACCCCTGTCTCTACCTGGGGAGAATATGTCCTATATCTGCTAGAGATACAGACCCCTGTCTCTACCTGGGGAGAATATGTCCTATATCTACTAGAGATACAGACCCCTGTCTCTACCTGGGGAGAATATGTCCTATATCTGCTAGAGATACAGACCCCTGTCTCTACCTGGGGAGAATATGTCCTATATCTGCTAGAGATACAGACCCCTGTCTCTACCTGGGGAGAATATGTCCTATATCTACTAGAGATACAGACCCCTGTCTCTACCTGGGGAGAATATGTCCTATATCTGCTAGAGATACAGACCCCTGTCTCTACCTGGGGAGAATATGTCCTATATCTACTAGAGATACAGACCCCTGTCTCTACCTGGGGAGAATATGTCCTATATCTACTAGAGATACAGACCCCTGTCTCTACCTGGGGAGAATATGTCCTATATCTACTAGAGATACAGACCCCTGTCTCTACCTGGGGAGAATATGTCCTATATCTACTAGAGATACAGACCCCTGTCTCTATCTGGGGAGAATATGTCCTATATCTACTAGAGATACAGACCCCTGTCTCTACCTGGGGAGAATATGTCCTATATCTACTAGAGATACAGACCCCTGTCTCTACCTGGGGAGAATATGTCCTATATCTACTAGAGATACAGACCCCTGTCTCTACCTGGGGAGAATATGTCCTATATCTACTAGAGACACAGACCCCTGTCTCTACCTGGGGAGAATATGTCCTATATCTACTAGAGACACAGACCCCTGTCTCTACCTGGGGAGAATATGTCCTATATCTGCTAGAGATACAGACCCCTGTCTCTACCTGGGGAGAATATGTCCTATATCTACTAGAGATACAGACCCCTGTCTCCACCTGGGGAGAATATGTCCTATATCTACTAGAGATACAGACCCCTGTCTCTCTCTCTCTCTCTCTCCCCCCTCTTTCTCCCCCCTCTCTCTATTTCCCCCCCTCTTTCTCCCCCCCTCTCTCTCTCCCCTCCTCTCTCTCTCCCCTCTCTCTAATTCCCCCCTCTTTCTCCCCCCCTCTCTCTCTCCCCTCCTCTCTCTCTCCCCTCCTCTCTCTCTCCCCCCCTCTCCCCCCCCCTCTCTCTCTCTCCCCTCCTCTCTCTCTCCCCTCCTCTCTCTCCCCCCCCCCCACCCTCTCCCCCCCCCCCCTCTCTCGTTCCCCCCTTTCTCCCCCCCCCCTCTCTCTCTCCCCTCCTCTCTCTCTCCCCTCCTCTCTCTCTCCCCCCTCTCCCCCCCCCTCTCTCTCTCTCCCCTCCTCTCTCTCTCCCCTCCTCTCTCTCTCCCCCCCCCTCTCTCCCCCCCCCCTCTCTCGTTCCCCCCCTCTGTCTTCCCCCTCCAGCTCTTTCTCTCTCTGCAGATCATCACAAGAAGCTCTTACACTGCACAAATGCCCTTTCCACCCTATTGAGCCGAGCTGAGTTATGCTGTACTGTGCTGTCTCCTATATTATTTCAACCACAGTTCCAGCAATTGTGCTGGATGCGGAACTAGGTCAGTGCAATTCAGTTTGTCTCAGCTCAGCTCCGTAGTGTGAAAGGGTTTTAACAATACAAGGGTCTGACTCAGTCTTCAGTAATATGTCTCCCCTGGTCCAGAAACCTGGAGGTGGAGGCTAGAGGAGGATGTGGGTCAGTTCGTTACACCAGTTTGAAGGCAAAATATGCACTTTTCATTTTCCAGTTTTAATATTTAATGAAGCAGAAATTGGATATAGTAAATATCAAAAGCAGGATGAAAAAATGAATTGGTTACTTTCAGTGCATTCGGAAAGTATTCAGACCCCTTGACTTTTTCCACATTTTGTTACGTTACAGCCTTATTCTAAAATGGATTAAATAGTTTTTGCCCCTCATCAATCTACACACAATACCCCATAATGATGTCACAATACCCCATAATGACATCACAATACCCCATAATGATGTCACAATACCCCATAATGACATCACAATACCCCATCATGATGTCACAATACCCCATAATGACATCACAATACCAAATCATGATGTCACAATACCCCATAATGACATCACAATACCCCATAATGATATTACAATACCCCATCATGATGTTACAATACCCCATAATGACGTCACAATACCCCATAATGATGTCACAATACCCCATAATGATGTCACAATACCTCATAATGATGTCACAATACCCCATAATGATGTTACAATACCCCATAATGACATCACAATACCCCATAATGATGTCACAATACCCCATAATGACATCACAATACCCCATAATGACATTACAATACCCCATAATGACATCACAATACCCCATAATGACATTACAAGACCCCATAATGACATCACAATACCCCATAATGATGTCACAATACCCCATAATGACATCACAATACCCCATAATGATGTCACAATACCCCATAATGACATCACAATACCCCATAATGACAAAGTAAAATCAGGTTTTTAGACATTTCTGGAAGAACCCCCCCCCCCCCCGGAAATATTACATTTGCATAAGTGGCTGGGCAAATAAAACCATCATTTGCAAATAAATTCATTAAAAATCCTACAATGTGATTTTCTGTATTTTTTTCCCCCTCATTTTGTCTGTCATAGTTGAAGTGTACCTATGATGAAAATTACAGGCCTCTCTCATCTTTTTAAGTGGGAGAACTTGCACAATTGGTGGCTGACTAAATACTTTTTTGCCCCACTGTATTATTATATATATATATATACATTTGCTCAAATAAAAAATATAACAGATTTCGCTTTGTCATTATGGGGTAATGTGTGTAAGTATTTAATCCATTTTAGAATCAGGCTGTAACAAAATGTGGAAAAAGTCAAGTGGTCTGAATACTTTCCGAATGCACTTTATGTCTTGAAATTCTGTCATTGTGATCAGTGTGGACTTGAGGACTGGATCGAAGCTCAATGTCTCCATTACCTGGTTCACTCTGTAGGGCTGAACTGACCCGGACAGCATCGAAGCTCAATGTCTCCATTACCTGGTTCACTCTGTAGGGCTGAACTGACCCGGACAGCATCGAAGCTCAATGTCTCCATTACCTGGTTCACTCTGTAGGTCTGAACTGACCCGGATAGCATCTAAGCTCAATGTCTCCATTACCTGGTTCACTCTGTAGGTCTGAACTGACCCAGACAGCAGCGAAGCTCAATGTCTCCATTACCTGGTTCCCTCTGTAGGTCTGAACTGACCCGGACAGCATCGAAGCTCAATGTCTCCATTACCTGGTTCACTCTGTAGGTCTGAACTGACCCGGACTCTGCTGGTTCTGTTTCCTTTCCAGCAAGGAACCAAGGCAACCCAGTACAGCTAGGCATGATTTGACTCTGCAGTAGAATCCGGTTCAAGTGAACATTATTGCCAGTCTGGCTAGCTGAGCTGCAATCTAAGGTCTAGTGCCTTGCTTTGCGGATATACATTATACACTGTATTGTGTGACAGATGTGGCCTTTGATTAAAATAATTGTATTTCCAAGGAAAGAAGTGGGTGGATAGGACAAGTCCCAGATCTGTTTGTGTTGTCTTGCCAACGTAACGACCCTAGGAATGGGTAAGACGACACAAATGGATCTGGGACCAGGCTACAATTTCACAACGAGGATCTTGCATTCCTTAAGTGAGAGTTAAGGTTAATAACAGGTTATATATATATATATATATATATATAACAGGTTATAATGTAAATAACACATTCATAACAGATGGTTATAACACTTCAATCAGATTGTGTCTGTTTGGACTCAACTCTCACTCAGTATGTAACCAACCTGTAGTTGATTGTGATGTTTGCCTGTTAAATAAGAAGTCCCTAATTTTTCTATTGGATTTGATTAAAGACATATCCAGTGGTTTAGAATGTAATTTCATGGACACACAGCTAGACAGGCTTTTGATGTGATAGCATGTAGTGAAGAAGAAATTAAGAACTATTCTTTAAAAAAAAATATATATATTTATGGAAATAAATGAACGTGCCAGCTTACCAGGACTTGTGTTTTCTTTTAGTGAAGGAGAGTTGTTTTCTAGAGATATGTCGTTCTTCATGTCCCCTTCTTCAGGATGTTAGATAGTAGCGGTAGCTTTGACGATGCTGTTTAAAATGTCTCTCGCACCAAATCACTGCTTTTTAAAAAGCAATAGTATATCAAGCAAACAAGTGAATTTACGTTTTACGTCATTATTCAATTTGCTTTAAAAAAAAATCCCCACACTTCTATCCCTATGCGTCAATTGTGTAATAGTTGACATTGACGTATAGGATCAAGCTAATCTAACCAGATTTATTTAATGAATGCCAATTCAGGTTGAAATAAAACATAGTAAACTTTGATACAAATTTTAAAAACTCCACTGTTGGAGAAGAAGTTAACTGTCTATTTAACATAGTCTTGTGCCTTGAAGTACTAGAATTTATACTGTGGTCGATTGTGTCGTTTGTTATTTTTATTCTGAGTCCTGTATTTGCCTCTTGTTTGCTGTTCTGTGCTTTGAGTGTATTATAGAGTAATAGATCAAGTATTTTCTCCGTTTGATGGATTATTTGCCTGCTTTCTTTTTTTTTAAACATTTAAACAAAAAACGTATTTAGAGGAACTGAGGACTATAAGTGGCAATAACGAATATGTCATAAGATCTTTTGACAATTTAAGAGATATTTTTTTTTCATATCTTGTTTTAGCACTTTGGGAAATTGTTGTTGTTGATTAGCATTATTATTATTATTATTAGTAGTAGTATTATTAATAATAATAATAATATCAAATAATTGGTCATCATTAGCCTGCCTTATCCCTTCTGCCCACGGCTTTATATGAGATAATATTTAAATCATGGCCAAATAGAAAAATTTAAGATCTGCACTTTACCTGACAGGACACTCATCACCCTTTTCTATGTGTTTCTACCTTTGTCTGAATTAGTCGTTTAGATTTTCATATGTTTTTCATTTAGTTTCAACTAGTAATGCAAGTGGATGGGTAGTCCTAAACGTTAGCAAAACTATTTCATTTGAAACAAACACACGTTCATGGTGTCAAGGGTTAATATTGTATTATTGTTATGCCATTTCCAAGGGTTATATTGTATTATTGTTATGCCATTTCCAAGCCATGTCTATGCTTTCCTGAAACTGAAAAGCATAGTTTGTGTGAACTTTTATAGTAATGTATCTGTTTGTTTGATTCTATGTCACAGACTTACTAGTAAACAACATATATCTATCTACCTGGTCTTGTGTGTAAACATTATTTTTTTCATTAATTCATTTGGGCGACATTCATTTGGGCGCCATTCATTTGGGCGCCATTCATTTGGGCGACATTCATTTGGGCGACATTCATTTGGGCGACATTCATTTGGGCGACATTCATTTGGGCAACATTCATTTGGGCAACCACGAGTCACTTTGCATCGCCACGTGTGGAATTCATATCCGAACCCTGACTAGAGCCATGCCACATATATTATAGCCCAAACCTCCACCAATCCACTCTCTCCAGCTATTTTGCATTTGTGAAATTATTTTGATGTGATATGAAAGTAGAGGGATTTATGTCTCTAGAACTGTACCGCAATTGAGAATCGATTCACGTTTAGATGGACTATTTGGTTGTTTTGGCTTCCAGATCAAATTCGCCCTTTAAACAGAATATGTAAGGTCGGCCCCTGTGTTGGGTCTGTGTACATTTAGTTCATTTGAGCCTACACCTGTTAACTGAAATGCATTCCAGGTGACTACCTCGTGAAGCTGGTTGAGAGAATGCCAAGAGTGTTTCAAAGCTGTCATCATGGCAAAGGGTGGCTATTTTGAAGAATCTCATATATAAAATATATTTTGATTTGTTGAACAATTTTTTGGGTTGCTACATGATTCCAGATGTGTTATTTCATAGTTTTGATGTCTTCACTATTATTCTACAATGTAGAAAATAGTAAAAATAAAGAAAAACCCTGGAATGAGTAGGTGTGTCCAAAACTTTGACTGGTCCTGTATATGCAATAATTTGGGATACGTAGTCTATTTCAATCACTATAGAACGCAGACCATACGTCCACGACTACTGGACCTTGACCGTTGTCATCACAGTTCCATCATTAGTGAGGGTAGATATCAGGGTAGATTTATAGGACTACTGGTTAACCCCTATTGTATGCTTTTCTCACCTTCCAATAGTTCATGGATGGATCAATTGAATATGGCAAACATCAGGATGAATCAAACCATTGTATTTTTGATTCACCAATATATTTTGTTCATAATGGCTCTCCAAACCTGTCTTTTTTATTATTGATAAATACTTACCTAACTCTAAATAGTATACAAAATCTGAGTATTTAAAAAAAAAATCTGCCAATTGGTGCTGAAAAGGAGATGAATATGTATGTATTTAAGCCTACATGGCTTCCTTTCATTGATCCCTAATATTCTGACCCTGGTCTAAAGTAGTGCACTACTACCCTATAGACCCTGGTCTAAAGTAGTGCACGACACAGGGAATAGGGTGCCATTTGGGATGCACAAAATAAAGGTACACCATATTTAATGGAATGACTTTAGATAAATGTACTGAAAACCTTATGGAATGAAAACTCCACGAGGAAATCGGTTGGCCAGCAAGTAGGAGGGTTTTCAGCGGTTTAATTACATTGAGTATTTAACATATGTCTATGGCAGCAATTCAGAAAAGAATCCTTATTTTAAAAAATATATATATATTTTATTTAACAAGGCAAGTCAGTTAAGAACTAATTCTTATTTTCGACGACGGCCTAGGAACTGTGGGTTAACTGCCTGTTCAGGGGCAGAACGACAGATTTGTACCTTGTCAGCTCAGGGATTCAAACTTGCAACCCTTGCAGTTACTAGTCCAACGCTCTAACCACTAGGCTACGCTGCCAGAGTGAGCAAATGTGAATATTTTAGGCTATCAAAACTGAATAATCACAAGGTACAGACCACACTTTCATGCAGTGAGTGACAGATAGGAGTTGGGGTTTGTACGCCACTTGAACTTTGTGTGTCACATGATCACAATCAGTCATATCTAGTATCCATCAAAGCAACATTCCCAATGCAAATTCAGGGAATTTCATTCATTGGATATTTGCTCAGTACTTGAATGATGAATAGAAAAACCCCTTCACATTAGAAGTCTTTAAAGGTGGTGGCACATCACTGCCATCTAGTGGATACATTTTGTTGTTGTTGTACAACTCGGGTTATTCTATAAATACACTACAATTCAGCCATATTTGAGACTTGACGCAGGATTAATTAAACTCATTTTAAGCCATGTCAGATTTAAGAATATTGGATACCTTATTGTGCATACAGTACCAACACATACAGGGCCTTTTTCCACATTTTGTTACGTTACAGCCTTATTCTAAAATAGATCAAACAATTTTTTCCCCCTCATCAATCTACGCACAATACCCCATAATGACGTGACAACACCTAATAATGACATCACAATACCCCATAATGACGTCACAATACCCCATAATGACGTCACAACACCTAATAATGACATCACAATACCCCATAATGACATCACAATACCCCATCATGATGTCACAATACCCCATAATGACAAAGCAAAAACAAGTATGGTGGTAGCAGCATCATGCTGTGGGGATGTTTTTCAGCTGCAAAGACTGGAAGAATAGTTAGGGTCAAGGGAAAGATTTTTATATTTTACTAAGCAAGTCAGTTAAGAACAAATGTTTATTTTCAATGACGGCCTAGGAACATATGGGTTAACTGCCTTGTTCATGGGTAGAACGACATTTTACCTTGTCAGCTCGGGGATTTGATCTTGCAACCTTGCAAGTTACTAATCCGATGCTCTAACCACTAGGCTACTTGTCATCCCGCTGCCAAGATGAACGGAGCGAAGTACAGAGAGATCCTTGATGAAAAAATGCTCCAGAACGCTCAGGACCTCAGATTGTGGCGAAGGTTCACCTTCCAACAGGACAACGACCTTAAGCACACAGCCAAGACAACGCAGGAAAGGGTAGCGTCATACCCAAGAAGACTCGAGGCTGTAATCTCCGCCAAAGGTGCTTCAACAAAGTACTGAGTAAAGGGTCTGAATATTTATGTAAATGTGGTAGTTTAAAAAATATTTATAAATTAGCAATAAAACTATTTCATCCATTTCAGAATAAGGCTGTAATGTAGGAGGCGGTAGTGCAGGACCTTGAGAGCATCATGTCGAGAGAGAGAGGATAGGAAAGGGAGAGTTAAGAAATAATGTGTGTGTGTGTGTGTGTGAGGGGGATCAGTAACCAAGTAATATTAGGCTGGTTCCACATCATTGATCATCAACCCCCCAAAGGGGGTATGTACAGATGTAGGATCTTAATTTGATCATTTTTACACAGCAGAAAAATAATCCTGCAGCAACAGAAAATGTGAATTATTGTGTGGATTATAATTCATTTACATTTTTGTAAGAGTTTCTAATTTTTTTTGTTATGGTAAATCAAGTCTGGCATTTTAAAGTGGAAATTCCAAATTTTAGATGCCTTTTAAAACACTTTAAGTTTGCTTTTCCTGCAACAACAGGGTGATCAAATTAAGATCTTACACCTGCATTCAGAGAAGTAGGCCATTTGTCAGAGCAATAGTCGTTTTCACAACGGAAGAGTATAGCCTACGTCTGCCTTTCAGTGAGCAGGAAAGGGTGTTGTTGAAGTATACCCATACCGATAAAAAGGCTTATTTCAACTTAACAGATGATGGAACTACATGAAGTTCATGATGATCAACTCAGATGCTATACTGTGCTTTTCTCCTACACACAGAGAGACATACACACACACACACCAGAACTGTCTATAGCTTAATAGCCAGCTAGTACAAGCCAACTTTGTTCAGTTGTTGTTGAGTTTGTTCCCTTTACATGCTAACTTTATAATAAGCTCTGTATCTTAGCTAACATGAGTATTTGTATCGTCCTGCCCCACAGTCGAACCCTTTCTTTGTGCTGCCAACCTAGGCTGGAAACACCTGGGAACTTCCAGGTATGAACAAAATGAAAAAATGTAATAAACTGTGTTGTTATTTGTTTTTCCCCGTTATTCCATGTCCAATTCTGACACTATAAATGAGAAAAGATGTCGATTTCAGATTTTATTTTTTCAAATTTAAAAACGGTAAAACAACAAATTAGCCGCCGTTTTCCGTTTTTCCATTCTCCGTTTTCACACGGAAAACAAAATAACGAAACGTACATGGACCTACCAGACCACCCTCTATGGACGAGTAACATTAGGCTCCTTTAGTGCAATATTGGGCTAGCAAGAGACATTGTCTTGACAAGATTTATACATTAATTGAGACAAGGTAGGTTCACTGCTATGCATGCACTGCACATAATAATCCATTGAAATGCGAAGACAGTTCTCAAGGAATAATTCTATGTGAAAAGCCAATTAACGTTGTTCACTTTTATTTTATTATGTTTTATTGTTAATGAAAAAATATAACACAATATACAAACATATCTTACAAAACAGTTTACAAAATAACACAGCCAAAACGTTGAAACTTTACATAAAAAAAATAAAATGTAATACAAAATTAACAACTTTTACATGGCTACATCAAACATGTCTAACAAAAAAAACAAACACCGGTATATACAAGAAAATACTAAATGCGCATAAAAAATAAAATATATAAATGAAATAAATCAAATTCCAGTAACTGATACTTTTCCATGAAGGCAGAGGATGTGACGTAGCCCATCATGTGGGGTAGGGGGCGTGGCTGACGAGTAAGTTCTGCTTGCTGGAGATAGCGAAGTTTCTAGGCATATTTAAAGCAGGGGAATGACTTATTGAATAACCGATTTATATATATATATATTTATATATCAGCGTGATCGTTCTTACCGTAGTGAATTTGAAACATCAGAACAAAAATGTTACAGCTAGCTTGCTAGCAAGGTTTTTAAAAGATGTCGTCCTGGGATATCGGAAAGGTCTACTTGTACAAGTTACCACCAGTTGTGCTGTGCGACTTCTCCCTTGTTATGGACAGTATCTCCGATGTGGACTGGGACAGATTCGGTAAGAAATGGCACTGACCGACATTGCTAGTGAGTTAAATATAGTTTCATAAACGATGCTAGTTAACTCGTATAAGCTATGGCGTCCAAGTTGAATGGACGTATTTCGACCGAACAGACGTTAAAAAAAAGCCCTTGCCGATGTAAAAAATAAAAAACGTCACAAAATGTGTTCGTAATAACAGCATGATCTGTTTCGGTTGTGCGGCATGGGGACTCCCCCTCGTCAGAGATTGGGTAAATTCTTAGGGATTCTTCAGTGAAGTTCCTGTTGTCATTCAATAAAGTGTATTATATATATATATATACACACTGACTACGTCATCTCAAAGTGGACAAATACATTATTATCCCGTTTTTCTCGTTTTTCAAGCCAAGTTCTTTTATTAAGGGAGTATGTAACAGTGGTGGAAAAAGTACCCCGTTGTCATACTTGAGTAAAAGTACCTTTTTAATAGAAAATATTACTTGAGTAAAACTCTCAAATATTTGGTTTTAAATATACTTAAGTATCAAAAGTAAAAGTATAAATCTTTTCAAATTCCTGATATTAAGCAAACCAGACTGCACTATTTTCTGGTTATTTATTTTTATTTACTGATAGCCAGGGGGCACACTCCAACACTCCAACACTTCATTTGTGTTTAGTGAGTCTGTCAGATCAGAGGCAGTAGGGACGACCAGAGATGTTCTCCTGATAAGTGCATGAATTTGACCATTTCCCTGTCTTGCTAAGCATTCAAAATGTAACGAGTACTTTAGGGTGTCAGGGGAAATATACGGAGTAAAAAGTACATTATTGTCTTTAGGAATATGGTGAAGCCAAAGTTGTCTAATATAAATAGTAAAGTACAGATACCCCAAAAACTACCTAAGTAGTCGTTTTAAAGTATTTTTACGTAAGTACTTTACACCGCTGGCATGCAGCACACCCGTCTAGCCGAACTGAAACATGCTGTTGCATCACGTATCAAAATAGCTATTCATTTTATCTTGACAAAATTTGACACTCTCATTGCCCCCCATAAAATAACTAATCACTTGTTAAATAATGAATTAATGACCAAAACCCTCTCGCTTCGCCGCTCCCTCTCAGGTATAACCGCTAGCTAGCTAGCTAGTAGTCACATGTGGCATTGGAGACAGCTAGATAGCTAAGTTAAAGCAGAGTGGAGGTGAAGCCATTATCTTTCACTATAGATAATCTTTGCTTAAAGTCCATTGACTATGAACACCATATCAAGTTAAGTATATTTGCTAAGAATGGTATTGCTAGCTAGCTCTGTAAAAACTCATATTATACAGATAACTAGCTTGGTCCATAGTGAGCGGTTAACTAGCTGCGTACATAGTGAGCGGTTAACTAGCTGGGTACATAGTGAGCGGTTAACTAGCTGGGTACATAGTGAGCGGTTAACTAGCTGGGTACATAGTGAGCGGTTAACTAGCTGGGTCCATAGTGAGCGGTTAACTAGCTGGGTCCATAGTGAGCGGTTAACTAGCTGGGTCCATAGTGAGCGGTTAACTAGCTGGGTCCATAGTGAGCGGTTAACTAGCTGGGTCCATATAGTGAGCGGTTAACTAGCTGGGTACATAGTGAGCGGTTAACTAGCTGGGTACATAGTGAGCGGTTAACTAGCTGGGTACATAGTGAGCGGTTAACTATCTGGGTACATAGTGCGCGGTTAACTAGCTGGGTACATAGTGAGCGGTTAACTAGCTGGGTACATAGTGAGCGGTTAACTATCTGGGTACATAGTGAGCGGTTAACTAGCTGGGTACATAGTGCGCGGTTAACTAGCTGGGTACATAGTGCGCGGTTAACTAGCTGGGTACATAGTGAGCGGTTAACTAGCTGGGTACATAGTGAGCGGTTAACTAGCTGGGTCCATAGTGAGCGGTTAACTAGCTGGGTCCATAGTGAGCGGTTAACTAGCTGGGTCCATATAGTGAGCGGTTAACTAGCTGGGTCCATATAGTGAGCGGTTAACTAGCTGGGTCCATATAGTGAGCGGTTAAGTAGCTGGGTACATAGTGAGCGGTGAACTAGCTGGGTACATAGTGAGCGGTTAACTAGCTGGGTCCATAGTGAGCGGCTAACTAGCTGGGTACATATAGCGACCGGTTAACTATCTGGGTACATAGTGAGCGGTTAACTATCTGGGTACATAGTGAGCGGTTAACTATCTGGGTACATAGTGAGCGGTTAACTAGCTGGGTACATATAGCGACCGGTTAACTATCTGGGTACATAGTGAGCGGTTAACTATCTGGGTACATAGTGAGCGGTTAACTATCTGGGTACATAGTGAGCGGTTAACTATCTGGGTACATAGTGAGCGGTTAACTATCTGGGTACATAGTGAGCGGTTAACTATCTGGGTACATAGTGAGCGGCTAACTATCTGGGTACATAGTGAGCGGTTAACTATCTGGGTCCATAGTGAGCGGTTAACTAGCTGGGTACATAGTGAGCGGTTAACTAGCTGGGTACATAGTGAGCGGTTAACTAGCTGGGTACATAGTGAGCGGTTAACTAGCTGGGTACATATAGCGACCGGTTAACTATCTGGGTACATAGTGAGCGGTTAACTATCTGGATACATAGTGAGCGGTTAACTATCTGGGTACATAGTGAGCGGTTAACTATCTGGGCACATAGTGAGCGGTTAACTAGCTGGGTACATAGTGAGCGGTTAACTAGCTGGGTACATAGTGAGCGGTTAACTAGCTGGGTACATAGTGAGCGGTTAACTAGCTGGGTACATAGTGAGCGGTTAACTAGCTGGGTCCATAATGAACGGTTAACTAGCTGGGTCCATAGTGAGAGGTTAACTAGCTGGGTCCATATAGTGAGCGGTTAACTAGCTGGGTACATAGTGAGCGGTTAACTATCTGGGTACATAGTGAGCGGTTAACTAGCTGGGTACATAGTGAGCGGTTAACTAGCTGGGTACATAGTGAGCGGTTAACTAGCTGGGTCCATAGTGAGCGGTTAACTAGCTGGGTACATAGTGAGCGGTTAACTAGCTGGGTCCATATAGTGAGCGGTTAACTAGCTGGGTACATAGTGAGCGGTTACCTAGCTGGGTACATAGTGAGCGGTTACCTAGCTGGTTACATAGTGAGCGGTTAACTAGCTGGGTCCATAGTGAGCGGTTAACTAGCTGGGTCCATAGTGAGCGGTTAACTAGCTGGGTCCATATAGTGAGCGGTTAACTAGCTGGGTACATAGTGAACGGTTAACTAGCTGGGTACATAGTGAGCGGTTACCTAGCTGGGTACATAGTGAGCGGTTAACTAGCTGGGTCCATAGTGAGCGGTTAACTAGCTGGGTACATATAGTGAGCGGTTAACTAGCTGGGTACATATAGTGAACGGTTAACTAGCTGGGTACATATAGTGAGCGGTTAATTAGCTGGGTACATAGCGAGCGGTTAACTAGCTGGGTACATAGCGAGCGGTTAACTAGCTGGGTACATAGCGAGCGGTTAACTAGCTGGGTACATAGCGAGCGGTTAACTAGCTGGGTACATAGCGAGCGGTTAACTAGCTGGGTACATAGCGAGCGGTTAACTAGCTGGGTACATAGCGAGCGGTTAACTAGCTGGGTACATAGCGAGCGGTTAACTAGCTGGGTACATAGCGAGCGGTTAACTAGCTGGGTACATAGCGAGCGCTTAACTAGCTGGGTACATAGCGAGCGGTTACCTAGCTGGGTACATAGCGAGCGGTTAACTAGCTGGGTACATAGCGAGCGGTTACCTAGCTGGGTACATAGCGAGCGGTTAACTAGCTGGGTCCATAGTGAGCGGTTAACTAGCTGGGTACATATAGTGAGCGGTTAACTAGCTAAGTACATATAGTGAGCGGTTAACTAGCTGGGTACATATAGTGAGCGGTTAACTAGCTGGGTACATATAGTGAGCGGTTAACTAGCTGGGTTCATAGCGAGCGGTTAACAAGCTGGGTACATAGCGAGCGGTTAACTAGCTGGGTACATAGCGAGCGGTTAACAAGCTGGGTACATAGCGAGCGGTTAACTAGCTGGGTACATAGGGAGCGGTTAACTAGCTGGGTACATAGCGAGCGGTTAACTAGCTGGGTACATAGCGAGCGGTTAACTAGCTGGGTACATAGCGAGCGGTTAACTAGCTGGGTACATAGCGAGCAGTTACCTAGCTGGGTACATAGCGAGCGGTTAACTAGCTGGGTACATAGCGAGCGGTTAACTAGCTGGGTCCATAGCGAGAGGTTAACTAGCTGGGTACATAGTGAGCGGTACCCAACGTTTTTCCTGGCCACATCATCTAATAAGGAATAAACTCTGGGTCCTCCAGTATGACCCTGTAAGTAGCATTCAGAGTTTTTCCTGATCAGGAAGAACATAGCTGACAACATTAGTGCTGCTGACTGTAACTAAATTGTATTATGGTGTGATTTGATCTCTGAACAATTACTGATTTCTATACCATTTGTCCTCCATGGCAGCGTCTCATGTGTTGACTGACCAGACTGACAGGCGTCTGGCCGAGAGGAGAGAGAGACGGACAGACTGGGTGATGAATCACTGGGCACAAAGGAATGGAACAGTAGGAGAACTACTGAACGTACTGGACAAGCTGCAGCTGTTAAGAGCTAGAGATATCATCTTGAACTGTGAGTTGGGGACAGACTTGGGAACAGACAGACACGTGTGCGTGCATAGACAGACGGCCGGACTCGTGCGGGGACGGAGGGAGGGAGGCGTGCGTGGACGGACTGGGGAGGACGCGTGCGTGGACGGTGGGACTGACGGGGGGGACGCGTACGTGGACAGTGGGGGGGACGGGGGGAACGCGTGCGTGGACGGTGGGACTGACGGGGGGGACGCGTGCGTGGACGGTGGGACTGACGGGGGGGACGCGTGCGTGGACGGTGGGACGGACGGACGGGACGCGTGCGTGGACGGTGGGACGGACGGACGGGGACGCGTGCGTGGACAGTGGGACGGACGGGGGGGGACGCGTGCGTGGACGGTGGGACTGACGGGGGGGGGGGGACGCGTGCGTGGACAGTGGGACCGGGGGGACGGGACGCGTGCGTGGACGGTGGGACGGACGGGGGGGGACGCGTGCGTGGACGGTGGGACGGACGGGGGGGACGCGTGCGTGGACGGTGGGACTGACGGGGGGGGGGGGGACGCGTGCGTGGACAGTGGGACGGGGGGGACGTGTGCGTGGACGGTGGGACGGACGAGGGGGACGCGTGCGTGGACAGTGGGACGGACGGTGGGACGGGGGGACGTGTGCGTGGACAGTGGGACGGACGGGGGGGGACGTGTGCGTGGACAGTGGGACGGACGGTGGGACGTGTGCGTGGACAGTGGGACGGACGGTGGGACGGGGGGGACGTGCGTGGACAGTGGGACGGACGGTGGGACGGGGGGGACGCGTGCGTGGATGGGGGGGACGCGTGCATGGACAGTGGGACGGACGGGGGGAACGCGTGCGTGGATGGGGGGGACGCGTGCATGGACAGTGGGACGGACGGGGGGGACGCGTGCGTGGATGGGGGGGACGCGTGCGTGGACGGGGGGGACGCGTGCGTGGACGGTGGGACTGACGGGGGGACGCGTGCGTGGACGGCGGGACTGACGGGGGGGACGCGTGCGTGGACGGTGGGACTGACGGGGGGGGACGCGTGCGTGGACGGTGGGACTGACGGGGGGGACGCGTGCGTGGACGGTGGGACTGACGGGGGGACGCGTGCGTGGACAGTGGGACGGACGGGGGGGACGCGTGCGTGGACAGTGGGACGGACGGTGGGACTGGGGGGACGTGTGTGTGGACGGACGGACGCGTGTGTGGACGAAGGGACGCATGGGGGGACGGACAGGGGAATGCGTGGGCGGACGGACAGGGGGGACGTGTACGGGTATCAGTAAAGAAGCCCAGGTCCAAGGTTTTCGTGAATCATTGTTCTTTATAATGGATGCTTCTGTAAGACAGCTGTGTAATGGCTGCTGTTGTCTTAATGTAGGGAAGCCCAGTGAACTACGGCCCTCTTCCACTCCACTTGCTGCTCCGTCGCAGGTTAAACTGGAGCCTCTTGTTCCTCCATCTCATCTCTTCAACCCACCTCCTAAAGTCCCTCCTACCAACACTCTGGCCACTAAGGCTTACTCTCCACCTGGTAACGTCTCATTTAATCGCCGCTCACAGTGTGCTTTACAACAACTGACTACTAGAACACTTCTTACAAGATTTCACACTGCTTGTAATAACACAGGCTTATAACGTCTTATCATATTTTGTTCACCGTAGAATTACATATAGGATCTCTGTTTTTTATAGGATCTCTGTTTTTTATAGGATCTCTGTTTTTTATAGGATCTCTGTTTTTTATAGGATCTCTGTTTTTTATAGGATCTCTGTTTTTTATAGGATTTCTGTTTTTCATAGGATCTGTGTTTATCTCTGTTTTATAGGATCTTTGTGTTTCTCTGTTTATAGGATCTCTGTTATATATTGATTCTAATATGTTCATAACATTGCTTGTGTAACGTCTTTTAATATATTTTTCAGTGCGATCATTGATCCATGTAAACCCCAGTTTAAAGTGCTGTGCTATCAGATCAGTCTGTTCTCCACCTTTACTCTGGCTGTTTCTCTCCCTCCAGGACTGAGGTCTCTGCCCAAACCTGGCCCTCCACCCTCAGAGCTGAAATCACAGGACCACAGAGGGCCGTTTGTAGACCAACAGGTGACGGAAGCCATTAAGTAGCAATCAATCAAATGTACACCGACTATACCAAACATTAGGAACACCTTCCTAATATTGAGTTGCACCTCTTTTTGCCTCTACATTAGCCTTAATCCGTCGGGGCATGGACTCTCCAAGTTGCCGAAAGCCTTCCACAGGGATGCTGGCTAATGTTGACTCTAATGCTTCCCACAGTTGTGTCAAGTCGGCTGGGTGTCCTTTTTGGGTGGTGGACAATTCTTGATACACACGGGGGAAACTGTTGAGTGTGGAAAAACCCAGCAGCGTTGCAGTTCTAGACACAAACCGTTGCGCCTGTCACCTACAACCATACCCATGTTCAAAGTTAGTTTTGTCTTGCCCCATTCACACTCTGAATAGCACACATACACAAGCCATGTCTCATGGCTTAAAAATCCTTCTTTAACCCGTCCCCCCTCCTTCATCTACACCGATTTTGAAGTGACATCAATAAGGGATCATAGCTTGGATTCACCTGGTCAGTCTGTCATGGAAAGAGCAGGTGTTCTTACTGTTTTGTATAATCAGTGTGTTTTAATATAAAAAAAACATTTTTTCAGTCTTGACAGATCAGATTGCATTTTTTTGCCAATAATTGGGCTGCTTGTGTAAACGCAGCCTTTGAAAGAGGAGCCGGTATGAGAGTGGAACTATAGTCACTATTGTTAGACTCATTTTTTTTTAAGATTCAGATGTAAAAAGCAGAATGAAATAGTTGACTCCCGGAAATGGTTCTAGAGCGAAACAATAAAACAGAACTGACACACATATATATTTAGAACAGTTGTATTCTTCTGGTAGCCCGGCGGTCTCCACAATGACTAGTAGTAGTAGTAGTAGTAGTTCACGGTTACTAACACCAGTAGTAGTTCACTGTTACTAACACCGGTAGTAGTAGTTCACGGTTACTGACACCGGTAGTAGTAGTAGTAGTAGTTCACGGTTACTAACACCGGTAGTAGTAGTAGTAGTAGTTCACGGTTACTACCACCGGTAGTAGTAGTAGTTCACGGTTACTAACACCGGTAGTAGTAGTTCACTGTTACTAACACCGGTAGTAGTTCACGGTTACTGACACCGGTAGTAGTTCACGGTTACTAACACCGGTAGTAGTAGTAGTAGTAGTAGTTCACGGTTACTAACACCGGTAGTAGTAGTAGTAGTAGTAGTTCACGGTTACTGACACCGGTAGTAGTAGTAGTAGTTCACGGTTACTAACACCGGTAGTAGTAGTAGTAGTAGTAGTTCACGGTTACTGACACCGGTAGTAGTAGTTCACGGTTACTAACACCGGTAGTAGTTCACGGTTACTAACACCGGTAGTAGTTCACGGTTACTAACACCGGTAGTAGTTCACGGTTACTAACACCGGTAGTAGTAGTAGTAGTTCACGGTTACTAACACCGGTAGTAGTTCACGGTTACTAACACCGGTAGTAGTAGTAGTAGTAGTAGTAGTTCACGGTTACTAACACCGATAGTAGTAGTAGTTCACTGTTACTAACACCGGTAGTAGTAGTAGTAGTTCACGGTTACTAACACCGGTAGTAGTTTACGGTTACTAACACCGGTAGTAGTAGTTCACGGTTACTAACACCGGTAGTAGTTCACGGTTACTAACACCGGTAGTAGTAGTAGTAGTTCACGGTTACTAACACCGGTAGTAGTTCACGGTTACTAACACCGGTAGTAGTTCACGGTTACTAACACCGGTAGTAGTAGTAGTAGTTTACGGTTACTAACACCGGTAGTAGTTGTGATTATGTTCTATACCAAAGTATCTGTCTCATTATTCTGTATTTTTCTCATTAGTCTGTGGGTGTCTGTAGGTGTCTGTCTTTCTCGTTAGTCTGTAGGTGTCTGTATCTTTCTCGTTAGTCTGTAGGTGTCTGTATCTTTCTCGTTAGTCTGTAGGTGTCTATCTTTCTCGTTAGTCTGTAGGTGTCTGTATCTTTCTCGTTAGTCTGTAGGTGTCTGTGTCTTTCTCGTTAGTATGTGGGTGTCTATCTTTCTCGTTCGTCTGTGGGTGTCTATCTTTCTCGTTAGTCTGTGGGTGTCTATCTTTCTCGTTAGTCTGTAGGTGTCTGTATCTTTCTCGTTAGTTTGTGGGTGCCTGTATCTTTCTCGTTAGTCTGTAGGTGTCTGTATATTTCTCGTTAGTTTGTGGATGTCTGTAGGTGTCTATCTTTCTCGTTAGTCTGTAGGTGTCTGTATCTTTCTAGTTAGTCTGTAGGTGTCTGTATCTTTCTCGTTAGTCTGTAGGTGTCTGTATCTTTCTCGTTAGTCTGTAGGTGTCTATCTTTCTCGTTAGTCTGTAGGTGTCTGTATCTTTCTAGTTAGTCTGTAGGTGTCTGTATCTTTCTAGTTAGTCTGTAGGTGTCTGTATCTTTCTCGTTAGTCTGTGGGTGTCTATCTTTCTCGTTAGTCTGTAGGTGTCTATCTTTCTCATTAGTCTGTAGGTGTCTGTATCTTTCTCGTTAGTCTGTGGGTGTCCATCTTTCTCGTTAGTCTGTAGGTATCTGTATCTTTCTCGTTAGTCTGTAGGTGTCTGTATCTTTCTCGTTAGTCTGTAGGTGTCTGTATCTTTCTCGTTAGTCTGTGGGTGTCTGTCTATCATTCTTGTTAGTCTGTGGGTGTCTGTAGGTGTCTCATTCTCGTTAGTCTGTGGGTGTCTGTAGGTGTCTATCTTTCTTGTTAGTCTGTATTTTCAATGTCTTCAGTGTCTGTAGGTGTCTGTAGGTGTCTGTGGGTGTCTGTGGGTGTCTGTAGGTGTCTGTATCTTTCTCGTTAGTTTGTGGATGTCTGTAGGTGTCTATCTTTCTCGTTAGTCTGTAGGTGTCTGTATCTTTCTCGTTAGTATGTGGGTGTCTATCTTTCTCGTTCGTCTGTGGGTGTCTGTATCTTTCTCGTTAGTCTGTAGGTGTCTGTATATTTCTCGTTAGTTTGTGGATGTCTGTAGGTGTCTATCTTTCTCGTTAGTCTGTAGGTGTCTGTATCTTTCTAGTTAGTCTGTAGGTGTCTGTATCTTTCTCGTTAGTCTGTAGGTGTCTGTATCTTTCTCGTTAGTCTGTAGGTGTTTATCTTTCTCGTTAGTCTGTGGGTGTCTATCTTTCTCATTAGTCTGTAGGTGTCTGTATCTTTCTCGTTAGTCTGTGGGTGTCCATCTTTCTCGTTAGTCTGTAGGTGTCTGTATCTTTCTCGTTAGTCTGTAGGTGTCTATCTTTCTCGTTAGTCTGTAGGTGTCTGTATCTTTCTAGTTAGTCTGTAGGTGTCTGTATCTTTCTAGTTAGTCTGTAGGTGTCTGTATCTTTCTCGTTAGTCTGTGGGTGTCTATCTTTCTCGTTAGTCTGTAGGTGTCTATCTTTCTCATTAGTCTGTAGGTGTCTGTATCTTTCTCGTTAGTCTGTGGGTGTCCATCTTTCTCGTTAGTCTGTAGGTGTCTGTATCTTTCTCGTTAGTCTGTAGGTGTCTGTATCTTTCTCGTTAGTCTGTAGGTGTCTGTATCTTTCTCGTTAGTCTGTGGGTGTCTGTCTATCATTCTTGTTAGTCTGTGGGTGTCTGTAGGTGTCTCATTCTCGTTAGTCTGTGGGTGTCTGTAGGTGTCTATCTTTCTTGTTAGTCTGTATTTTCAATGTCTTCAGTGTCTGTAGGTGTCTGTAGGTGTCTGTGGGTGTCTGTGGGTGTCTGTAGGTGTCTGTATCTTTCTCGTTAGTTTGTGGATGTCTGTAGGTGTCTATCTTTCTCGTTAGTCTGTAGGTGTCTGTATCTTTCTCGTTAGTATGTGGGTGTCTATCTTTCTCGTTCGTCTGTGGGTGTCTGTATCTTTCTCGTTAGTCTGTAGGTGTCTGTATATTTCTCGTTAGTTTGTGGATGTCTGTAGGTGTCTATCTTTCTCGTTAGTCTGTAGGTGTCTGTATCTTTCTAGTTAGTCTGTAGGTGTCTGTATCTTTCTCGTTAGTCTGTAGGTGTCTGTATCTTTCTCGTTAGTCTGTAGGTGTTTATCTTTCTCGTTAGTCTGTGGGTGTCTATCTTTCTCATTAGTCTGTAGGTGTCTGTATCTTTCTCGTTAGTCTGTGGGTGTCCATCTTTCTCGTTAGTCTGTAGGTGTCTGTATCTTTCTCGTTAGTCTGTAGGTGTCTGTATCTTTCTCGTTAGTCTGTGGGTGTCTGTCTATCATTCTTGTTAGTCTGTGGGTGTCTGTGGGTGTCTGTAGGTGTCTCATTCTCGTTAGTCTGTGGGTGTCTGTCTATCATTCTTGTTAGTCTGTGGGTGTCTGTGGGTGTCTGTAGGTGTCTATCTTTCTTGTTAGTCTGTATTTTCAATGTCTTCAGTGTCTGTGGGTGTCTGTAGGTGTCTGTATCTTTCAATAAGGGATTGATACCAAAGCTGAAAGTGGATGAATAAAGTGTTGTTGTTCATCAGTGGTCCATCTCCAGAGGTCCCCTGCTGTCCAGTGCCATGTGTTGGCCGTTTGAGGAAGTCCAGAGAGGAACAGAGGACTTCTCCCATGCCAAGCAGATAGGAGAGGGGGGGTTTGGACATGTGTACCGGGCTACCATGAGGAGCACCGACTTCGCTGTCAAGAAACTGAAGGAGGTATGCGACTTTTGGACTGCTCAGTCCTCTTCAGTAGTCATCATAGAGGAAGATGGTTGATGTAAATAGATCTTGATGACTGCCAACCATGGCAATATATCTCGGGGTGTAAATGTTTCCTATCAAATCAAAAGTATTTGTTTACAGGATACAACTGTTGAAAGGAAATGCTTTACTTACAAGGTCTTTCTCAACAATGCCGTGTTCAATATCGACTGTGAAGAGATTTTAACTAAGCCTTTATACTCGTTGGGAATTGGCCTATAACGGATAAGGCGACATGTAAACGTTTCTTATAGAAATATGAACATGCATAACCATAACCATCAATTGAAAGGGAACAGTTTGTACATTATGGGAAAAACATGTATTTGACCAGGGGTGAGGACACAACAGTTTTCTGGACACAAGACTGAATTGAAACAGTACACTGTTGATTTTGTACGTGCCTTTTACCCTTGTCGGACAGCCTGAATTCTTCTGGGCATTCTACAAGTTGCTGCAGCTTGGACGGCCTGTTATGCATCTCTCATACCAAAGAGGCTCCATTGGGTTGAGGTCTGGGGACTGTGCAGGCCACTCAAGTAAACTGAACTCATGGTTCCAGACGTTTGTCTCTGATAGGAACCCGGTGTGGACGTCTACAGCCCATCTGTGGCCAGGACGGACGAGTTGTGCGTTCTGAGATGCCGTTCTGCACACCACTGTTGTACTGACCCGTTATTTGTCTGTGTGCGGTCCGCCTGTTATCTTGCACGATTCTTGCCATTCACCTTCGACCTCTTATCAATGAGCCGTTTTCGACCCACAGGACTGCAGCTGATTGGATGTTGTTTGTTTGTCGCACCTTTCTGGGTGAAAAGCCCGGGAGGGCGGACGTTTTTTTAAGATACTGGATCGGGCGCGCCTGGCACAGACAATCATACACCGTGCTCAAAGTCTCTTAGGTCTCTTCTATTGCCCATTCGAACGTTCAATCGAACAGGAACTGAGTGCCTCAATGCCTGCTTTATATTTCAAATCACGACTACGTGCCTCACGGTCTGTAGGAGCCTAATAAACCGGCGAGTTTACATTTACTGTACTTTTTGTCGTATTTGCTGATGATCAAATGTGAAAATACTCTGGATACATTCAGTAACATGATCAGAATGTTCCTGGGAAAGGAGGGGTAGGTGCAACATAAGATAAATGGCCACACTCCTCTCCCATTGGCCACACTCCTCTCCCATTGGCCACACTCCTCTCCCATTGGCCACACTCCTCTCCCATTGGCCACACTCATCTCCCATTGGCCACACTCCTCTCCCATTGGCCACACTCCTCTCCCATTGGCCACACTCCTCTCCCATTGGCCACACTTCTCACCAAACTGTTCACAGTTCCTAAATAATTTCAATACACTTATGACTCAGAACAGTCCACTACACGGAACAAAAATATAAACGCAGCATGAAATAATTTCAAACATTTGACTGACTTAGTTCATTAATGGAAATCAGTCAATTTAAATATTAATTAGGTCCTAATCTATGGAAGTCACATGACTAGGAATACAGATAAAAAAAATAGGGGTGTGGATCAGAAAACCAGTCAGTATCTGGTGTGACCACCATTTGCCTCATGGAAACCAGTCAGTATCTGGTGTGATCACCATTTGCCTCATGCTGCGCGACACATCTCCTTTGCATAGAGTTGATCAGGCTGTTGATTGTGGCCTGTGGAATGTTGTTGTACATGTCGATCCAGAGCATCCCAAACATGCTCAATGGGTGACATGTCTGGTGAGTATGCAGGCCATGGAAGAACTGGGATATTTTCAGCTTCCAGGAATTGTGTACAGATCCTTGCGACATGGGGCCGTGCATTATCATGCTGAAACATGAGGTGATGGCGGCGGATGAATGGCACGACAATGGGCCTCAGGATCTCGTCACGGTATCAATAAAATGCAATTGTGTTAGTTGTCCGTAGCTTATGCCTGCCCATACCATAACCCCACCGCCACCATGGGGAGCTTTGTTCACGTTGACGTCAGAAAACCACTCTCCCACACGGCGCCATACATGTGGCCTGCGGTTGTGAGGCTGGTTGGACATCCTACCAAACTCTCTAAAACAACGTTGGAGGCGGCTTATGGTAGAGAAATTAACATTCAATTCTCTGGCAACAGCTCTGGTGGACATTCCTGCAGTCAGCATGTCAATTGCACGCTCCCTCAACTCGAGACATCTGTGGCAATGTGTTGTGACAACTGCACATTTTATTGTCCTTGGTCTCCCCAGCACAAGGTGAACCTGTGTAATGAGCATACTTTAATCAGCTTCTTGATATGCCACACCTGTCAGGTGGATGGGTTATCTTGGCAAAGGAGAAATGCTCACTAACAGGGATGTAAACTAATTTGTGCAACAAAATTGTCTTTTTTGTGCGTATGAAAAATTTCGGGAAACTTTTTTTTCCACTTTACTTTTTTGTTCAGTAAGTAAGTATCTTTTGGAACTCTCCTAGCTGTGCCGTTGAGGAACTAGAACAAGCACACTTGTAGTTGTTTTTGTTTGGAACACAGCCCTTTCATCCCAGCTATCACACAATTTACCGTTGTTCACGCAATCAGGGCATAACATTTAACACCCGCCACCTGACAAATGCAGGTACATTTTGCCTGTTAAGATGTCTATTTCACTAGCCACATAGGCGTGTAATCAGGGCTCCACAGTGTGAGCATTTA
Source organism: Oncorhynchus clarkii lewisi (assembly GCF_045791955.1). Lineage (NCBI taxonomy): Eukaryota > Metazoa > Chordata > Actinopteri > Salmoniformes > Salmonidae > Oncorhynchus > Oncorhynchus clarkii. The sequence goes on from NC_092162.1 coordinate 73,043,966, forward strand.
ACTCGCATTCGTGAATAAAAAAATGGTCAAGTATGATCATGTTTATAGTCAAATAAATGCTACAGTAGCTGTTTACAAAGTATTTCTGACGTTTTTGTTTCATAACTGGTCAAATTGATTGTACAAAGAACTGAATCCTATACATCGGAAAGTGTTCAGACCCCTTGACTTTTTCCACATTTTGTTACGTTATTAGCCTTATTCTAAAATGGATTCAATAGTCCCCCCCCCCTCCTCAATCTACACACAATACCCCATAATGATGTCACAATACCCCATAATGACCTCACAATACCCCATAATGACAAGCAAAAACAGGTTTTATAATTTTGCATATTTATTAAAATAAATCATAATTACATAAGTATTCAAACCCTTTACTCAGTACTTTGTTGAAGCATCTTTGGCAGCGATTACAGCCTCGAGTCTTCTTGGGTATGATGCTATAAACTTGGCACACCTGTATTTGGGGAGTTTCTCCCATTCTTCTCTGCAGATCCTCTCAAGCTCTGTCAGGTTGGATGGGGAGCGTTGCTGCACAGCTATTTTCATGTCTCCAGAGATGTTCGATCAGATTCAAGTCCGGGCTCTGGCTGGGCCACTCAAGGACGTTCCAGACACTTGTCCCAAAGCCACTCCTGCGTTGTCTTGGCTGTGTGCTTAGGGTTGTTGTCCTGTTGAAAGGTAAACCTTCCCCCCAGTCTGAGGTCCTGAGTGCTCTGGAGCAGGTTTTCATCAAGGATCTCTCTGTACTTTGCTTCGTTAATTTTCCCTCGATCCTGACTAGTCTCCCAGTCCCTGCCTCTGAAAAACATACCCACAGCATGATGCTGCCACCACCATGCTTCACCGTAGGGATGGTACCAGGTTTCCTCCAGATGTGACGCTTGGCATCCAGGCCAAAGAGTT